>NW_026610693.1:0-67030 GCF_029499605.1 Hyla sarda
ATTGTAACAAACCTCCTCCTCATGTAATCTCCTTACTACTGGGGTGACACACTGTAACAAACCTCCTCCTCGTGTAATCTCCTTACTACTGGGGTGACACACTGTAACAAACCTCCTCCTCATGTAATCTCCTTACTACTGAGGTGACACACTGTAACAAACCCCCTCCTCATGTAATCTTCTTACTACTGGGGTGACACACTGTAACAAACCTCCTCCTCATGTAATCTCCTTACTACTGGGGTGACACACTGTAACAATCCTCCTCATGTAATCTCCTTACTGCTGGGGTGACACACTGTAACAAACCTCCTCCTCATGTAATCTCCTTACTACTGAGGTGACACACTGTAACAAACCCCCTCCTCATGTAATCTCTTTACTACTGGGGTGACCCATTGTAACAAACCTCCTCCTCATGTAATCTCCTTACTACTGGGGTGACACACTGTAACAAACCTCCTCCTCGTGTAATCTCCTTACTACTGGGGTGACACACTGTAACAAACCTCCTCCTCGTGTAATCTCCTTACTACTGAGGTGACACACTGTAACAAACCTCCTCCTCATGTAATCTCCTTACTACTGGGGTGACACACTGTAACAAACCCCCTCCTCATGTAATCTTCTTACTACTGGGGTGACACACTGTAACAAACCTCCTCCTCATGTAATCTCCTTACTACTGAGGTGACACACTGTAACAAACCCCCTCCTCATGTAATCTCCTTACTACTGGGGTGACCCATTGTAACAAACCTCCTCCTCATGTAATCTCCTTACTACTGGGGTGACACACTGTAACAAACCTCCTCCACGTGTGATCTCCTTACTACTGGGGTGACACACTGTAACAAACCTCCTCCTCGTGTAATCTCCTTACTACTGAGGTGACACACTGTAACAAACCCCCTCCTCATGTAATCTCCTTACTACTGAGGTGACACACTGTAACAAACCCCCTCCTCATGTAATCTCCTTACTACTGGGGTGACCCATTGTAACAAACCTCCTCCTCATGTAATCTCCTTACTACTGGGGTGACACACTGTAACAAACCTCCTCCTCATGTAATCTCCTTACTACTGAGGTGACACACTGTAACAAACCCCCTCCTCATGTAATCTCCTTACTACTGGGGTGACACACTGTAACAAACCTCCTCCTCATGTAATCTCCTTACTAATGAGGTGACACACTGTAACAAACCCCCTCCTCATGTAATCTCCTCACTACTGGGGTGACACACTGTAACAAACCTCCTCCTCATGTAATCTCCTTACTACTGGGGTGACACACTGTAACAAACCCCCTCCTCATGTAATCTTCTTACTACTGGGGTGACACACTGTAACAAACCTCCTCCTCATGTAATCTCCTTACTACTGAGGTGACACACTGCAACAAACCCCCTCCTCATGTAATCTCCTTACTACTGGGGTGACCCATTGTAACAAACCTCCTCCTCATGTAATCTCCTTACTACTGGGGTGACACACTGTAACAAACCTCCTCCTCGTGTAATCTCCTTACTACTGGGGTGACACACTGTAACAAACCCCCTCCTCATGTAATCTCCTTACTACTGGGGTGACACACTGTAACAAACCTCCTCCTCATGTAATCTCCTTACTAATGAGGTGACACACTGTAACAAACCCCCTCCTCATGTAATCTCCTCACTACTGGGGTGACACACTGTAACAAACCTCCTCCTCATGTAATCTCCTTACTACTGGGGTGACACACTGTAACAAACCCCCTCCTCATGTAATCTTCTTACTACTGGGGTGACACACTGTAACAAACCTCCTCCTCATGTAATCTCCTTACTACTGAGGTGACACACTGCAACAAACCCCCTCCTCATGTAATCTCCTTACTACTGGGGTGACCCATTGTAACAAACCTCCTCCTCATGTAATCTCCTTACTACTGGGGTGACACACTGTAACAAACCTCCTCCTCGTGTAATCTCCTTACTACTGGGGTGACACACTGTAACAAACCTCCTCCTCATGTAATCTCCTTACTACTGAGGTGACACACTGTAACAAACCCCCTCCTCATGTAATCTCCTTACTACTGGGGTGACACACTGTAACAAACCTCCTCCTCATGTAATCTCCTTACTACTGAGGTGACACACTGTAACAAACCCCCTCCTCATGTAATCTCACTACTGGGGTGACACACTGTAACAAACCTCCTCCTCATGTAATCTCCTTACTACTGGGGTGACACACTGTAACAAACCCCCTCCTCATGTAATCTTCTTACTACTGGGGTGACACACTGTAACAAACCTCCTCCTCGTGTAATCTCCTTACTACTGAGGTGACACACTGTAACAAAACCCCTCCTCGTGTAATCTCCTCACTACTGGGGTGACACACTGTAACAAAACTCCTCCTCATGTAATCTCCTTACTACTGGGGTGACACACTGTAACAAACCCCCTCCTCATGTAATCTTCTTACTACTGGGGTGACACACTGTAACAAACCTCCTCCTCATGTAATCTCCTTACTACTGAGGTGACACACTGTAACAAACCTCCTCCTCGTGTAATCTCCTTACTACTGAGGTGACACACTGTAACAAACCTCCTCCTCGTGTAATCTTCTTACTACTGGGGTGACACACTGTAACAAACCTCCTCCTCATGTAATCTCCTTACTACTGAGGTGACACACTGTAACAAACCCCCTCCTCATGTAATCTCCTTACTACTGGGGTGACACACTGTAACAAACCTCCTCCTCATGTAATCTCCTTACTACTGGGATGACACACTGTAACAAACCTCCTCCTCCTCCTCCTCATGTAATCTCCTTACTACTGAGGTGACACACTGTAACAAACCTCCTCCTCATGTAATCTCCTCACTACTGAGGTGACACACTGTAACAAACCCCCTCCTCATGTAATCTCCTCACTACTGGGGTGACACACTGTAACAAACCTCCTCCTCATGTAATCTCCTTACTACTGGGGTGACACATTGTAACAATCCTCCTCATGTAATCTCCTTACTGCTGGGGTGACACACTGTAACAAACCTCCTCTTCATGTAATCTCCTTACTACAGGGGTGACACACTGTAACAAACCTCCTCCTCATGTAATCTCCTTACTACTGGGGTGACACACTGTAACAAACCTCCTCCTCATGTAATCTCCTTACTACTGGGGTGACACACTGTAACAATCCTCCTGATGTAATCTCCTTACTGCTGGGGTGACACACTGTAACAAACCTCCTCTTCATGTAATCTCCTTACTACAGGGGTGACACACTGTAACAAACCTCCTCCTCATGTAATCTCCTTACTACTGGGGTGACACACTGTAACAAACCTCCTCCTCATGTAATCTCCTTACTACTGAGGTGACACACTGTAACAAACCCCCTTCTCATGTAATCTCCTTACTACTGGGGTGACCCATTGTAACAAACCTCCTCCTCATGTAATCTCCTTACTACTGGGGTGACACACTGTAACAAACCTCCTCCTCGTCTAATCTCCTTACTACTGGGGTGACACACTGTAACAAACCTCCTCCTCATGTAATCTCCTTACTACTGAGGTGACACACTGTAACAAACCCCCTCCTCATGTAATCTCCTTACTACTGGGGTGACACACTGTAACAAACCTCCTCCTCATGTAATCTCCTTACTACTGAGGTGACACACTGTAACAAACCCCCTCCTCATGTAATCTCCTCACTACTGGGGTGACACACTGTCACAAACCTCCTCCTCATGTAATCTCCTTACTACTGGGGTGACACACTGTAACAAACCCCCTCCTCATGTAATCTTCTTACTACTGGGGTGACACACTGTAACAAACCTCCTCCTCATGTAATCTCCTTGCTACTGAGGTGACACACTGTAACAAACCTCCTCCTCATGTAATCTCCTTACTACTGGGGTGACACACTGTAACAAACCTCCTCCTCGTGTAATCTCCTTACTACTGGGGTGACACACTGTTACAAACCTCCTCCTCGTGTAATCTCCTTACTACTGGGGTGACACACTGTAACAATCCTCCTCATGTAATCTCCTTACTGCTGGGGTGACACACTGTAACAAACCTCCTCCTCATGTAATCTCCTTACTGCTGAGGTGACACACTGTAACAAACCCCCTCCTCATGTAATCTCTTTACTACTGGGGTGACCCATTGTAACAAACCTCCTCCTCATGTAATCTCCTTACTACTGGGGTGACACACTGTAACAAACCTCCTCCTCGTGTAATCTCCTTACTACTGGGGTGACACACTGTAACAAACCTCCTCCTCATGTAATCTCCTTACTACTGAGATGACACACTGTAACAAACCCCCTCCTCATGTAATCTCCTTACTACTGGGGTGACACACTGTAACAAACCTCCTCCTCATGTAATCTCCTTACTACTGGGATGACACACTGTAACAAACCTCCTCCTCCTCCTCCTCATGTAATCTCCTTACTACTGAGGTGACACACTGTAACAAACCTCCTCCTCATGTAATCTCCTCACTACTGAGGTGACACACTGTAACAAACCCCCTCCTCATGTAATCTCCTCACTACTGGGGTGACACACTGTAACAAACCTCCTCCTCATGTAATCTCCTTACTACTGGGGTGACACACTGTAACAAACCCCCTCCTCATGTAATCTTCTTACTACTGGGGTGACACACTGTAACAAACCTCCTCCTTATGTAATCTCCTTACTACTGAGGTGACACACTGTAACAAACCCCCTCCTCATGTAATCTCCTTACTACTGGGGTGACCCATTGTAACAAACCTCCTCCTCATGTAATCTCCTTACTACTAGGGTGACACAATGTAACAAACCTCCTCCTCGTGTAATCTCCTTACTACTGGGGTGACACACTGTAACAAACCTCCTCCTCGTGTAATCTCCTTACTACTGAGGTGACACACTGTAACAAACCCCCTCCTCATGTAATCTCCTTACTACTGGGGTGACCCATTGTAACAAACCTCCTCCTCATGTAATCTCCTTACTACTGGGGTGACACACTGTAACAAACCTCCTCCTCATGTAATCTCCTTACTACTGAGGTGACACACTGTAACAAACCCCCTCCTCATGTAATCTCCTTACTACTGGGGTGACCCATTGTAACAAACCTCCTCCTCATGTAATCTCCTTACTACTGGGGTGACACACTGTAACAAACCTCCTCCTCGTCTAATCTCCTTACTACTGGGGTGACACACTGTAACAATCCTCCTCCTCATGTAATCTCCTTACTACTGAGGTGACACACTGTAACAAACCCCCTCCTCATGTAATCTCCTTACTACTGGGGTGACACACTGTAACAAACCTCCTCCTCATGTAATCTCCTTACTACTGAGGTGACACACTGTAACAAACCCCCTCCTCATGTAATCTCCTCACTACTGGGGTGACACACTGTCACAAACCTCCTCCTCATGTAATCTCCTTACTACTGGGGTGACACACTGTAACAAACCCCCTCCTCATGTAATCTTCTTACTACTGGGGTGACACACTGTAACAAACCTCCTCCTCATGTAATCTCCTTGCTACTGAGGTGACACACTGTAACAAACCCCCTCCTCATGTAATCTCCTTACTACTGGGGTGACCCATTGTAACAAACCTCCTCCTCATGTAATCTCCTTACTACTGGGGTGACACACTGTAACAAACCTCCTCCTCGTGTAATCTCCTTACTACTGGGGTGACACACTGTTACAAACCTCCTCCTCGTGTAATCTCCTTACTACTGGGGTGACACACTGTAACAATCCTCCTCATGTAATCTCCTTACTGCTGGGGTGACACACTGTAACAAACCTCCTCCTCATGTAATCTCCTTACTGCTGAGGTGACACACTGTAACAAACCCCCTCCTCATGTAATCTCTTTACTACTGGGGTGACCCATTGTAACAAACCTCCTCCTCATGTAATCTCCTTACTACTGGGGTGACACACTGTAACAAACCTCCTCCTCGTGTAATCTCCTTACTACTGGGGTGACACACTGTAACAAACCTCCTCCTCATGTAATCTCCTTACTACTGAGGTGACACACTGTAACAAACCCCCTCCTCATGTAATCTCCTTACTACTGGGGTGACACACTGTAACAAACCTCCTCCTCATGTAATCTCCTTACTACTGGGATGACACACTGTAACAAACCTCCTCCTCCTCCTCCTCATGTAATCTCCTTACTACTGAGGTGACACACTGTAACAAACCTCCTCCTCATGTAATCTCCTCACTACTGAGGTGACACACTGTAACAAACCCCCTCCTCATGTAATCTCCTCACTACTGGGGTGACACACTGTAACAAACCTCCTCCTCATGTAATCTCCTTACTACTGGGGTGACACACTGTAACAATCCTCCTCATGTAATCTCCTTACTGCTGGGGTGACACACTGTAACAAACCTCCTCTTCATGTAATCTCCTTACTACAGGGGTGACACACTGTAACAAACCTCCTCCTCATGTAATCTCCTTACTACTGGGGTGACACACTGTAACAAACCTCCTCCTCATGTAATCTCCTTACTACTGGGGTGACACACTGTAACAATCCTCCTCATGTAATCTCCTTACTGCTGGGGTGACACACTGTAACAAACCTCCTCTTCATGTAATCTCCTTACTACAGGGGTGACACACTGTAACAAACCTCCTCCTCATGTAATCTCCTTACTACTGGGGTGACACACTGTAACAAACCTCCTCCTCATGTAATCTCCTTACTACTGAGGTGACACACTGTAACAAACCCCCTCCTCATGTAATCTCCTTACTACTGGGGTGACCCATTGTAACAAACCTCCTCCTCATGTAATCTCCTTACTACTGGGGTGACACACTGTAACAAACCTCCTCCTCGTCTAATCTCCTTACTACTGGGGTGACACACTGTAACAAACCTCCTCCTCATGTAATCTCCTTACTACTGAGGTGACACACTGTAACAAACCCCCTCCTCATGTAATCTCCTTACTACTGGGGTGACACACTGTAACAAACCTCCTCCTCATGTAATCTCCTTACTACTGAGGTGACACACTGTAACAAACCCCCTCCTCATGTAATCTCCTCACTACTGGGGTGACACACTGTCACAAACCTCCTCCTCATGTAATCTCCTTACTACTGGGGTGACACACTGTAACAAACCCCCTCCTCATGTAATCTTTTACTACTGGGGTGACACACTGTAACAAACCTCCTCCTCATGTAATCTCCTTGCTACTGAGGTGACACACTGTAACAAACCTCCTCCTCATGTAATCTCCTTACTACTGGGGTGACACACTGTAACAAACCTCCTCCTCGTGTAATCTCCTTACTACTGGGGTGACACACTGTTACAAACCTCCTCCTCGTGTAATCTCCTTACTACTGGGGTGACACACTGTAACAATCCTCCTCATGTAATCTCCTTACTGCTGGGGTGACACACTGTAACAAACCTCCTCCTCATGTAATCTCCTTACTGCTGAGGTGACACACTGTAACAAACCCCCTCCTCATGTAATCTCTTTACTACTGGGGTGACCCATTGTAACAAACCTCCTCCTCATGTAATCTCCTTACTACTGGGGTGACACACTGTAACAAACCTCCTCCTCGTGTAATCTCCTTACTACTGGGGTGACACACTGTAACAAACCTCCTCCTCATGTAATCTCCTTACTACTGAGATGACACACTGTAACAAACCCCCTCCTCATGTAATCTCCTTACTACTGGGGTGACACACTGTAACAAACCTCCTCCTCATGTAATCTCCTTACTACTGGGATGACACACTGTAACAAACCTCCTCCTCCTCCTCCTCCTCATGTAATCTCCTTACTACTGAGGTGACACACTGTAACAAACCTCCTCCTCATGTAATCTCCTCACTACTGAGGTGACACACTGTAACAAACCCCCTCCTCATGTAATCTCCTCACTACTGGGGTGACACACTGTAACAAACCTCCTCCTCATGTAATCTCCTTACTACTGGGGTGACACACTGTAACAAACCCCCTCCTCATGTAATCTTCTTACTACTGGGGTGACACACTGTAACAAACCTCCTCCTTATGTAATCTCCTTACTACTGAGGTGACACACTGTAACAAACCCCCTCCTCATGTAATCTCCTTACTACTGGGGTGACCCATTGTAACAAACCTCCTCCTCATGTAATCTCCTTACTACTAGGGTGACACAATGTAACAAACCTCCTCCTCGTGTAATCTCCTTACTACTGGGGTGACACACTGTAACAAACCTCCTCCTCGTGTAATCTCCTTACTACTGAGGTGACACACTGTAACAAACCCCCTCCTCATGTAATCTCCTTACTACTGGGGTGACCCATTGTAACAAACCTCCTCCTCATGTAATCTCCTTACTACTGGGGTGACACACTGTAACAAACCTCCTCCTCATGTAATCTCCTTACTACTGAGGTGACACACTGTAACAAACCCCCTCCTCATGTAATCTCCTTACTACTGGGGTGACCCATTGTAACAAACCTCCTCCTCATGTAATCTCCTTACTACTGGGGTGACACACTGTAACAAACCTCCTCCTCGTCTAATCTCCTTACTACTGGGGTGACACACTGTAACAATCCTCCTCCTCATGTAATCTCCTTACTACTGAGGTGACACACTGTAACAAACCCCCTCCTCATGTAATCTCCTTACTACTGGGGTGACACACTGTAACAAACCTCCTCCTCATGTAATCTCCTTACTACTGAGGTGACACACTGTAACAAACCCCCTCCTCATGTAATCTCCTCACTACTGGGGTGACACACTGTCACAAACCTCCTCCTCATGTAATCTCCTTACTACTGGGGTGACACACTGTAACAAACCCCCTCCTCATGTAATCTTCTTACTACTGGGGTGACACACTGTAACAAACCTCCTCCTCATGTAATCTCCTTGCTACTGAGGTGACACACTGTAACAAACCCCCTCCTCATGTAATCTCCTTACTACTGGGGTGACCCATTGTAACAAACCTCCTCCTCATGTAATCTCCTTACTACTGGGGTGACACACTGTAACAAACCTCCTCCTCGTGTAATCTCCTTACTACTGGGGTGACACACTGTTACAAACCTCCTCCTCGTGTAATCTCCTTACTACTGGGGTGACACACTGTAACAATCCTCCTCATGTAATCTCCTTACTGCTGGGGTGACACACTGTAACAAACCTCCTCCTCATGTAATCTCCTTACTGCTGAGGTGACACACTGTAACAAACCCCCTCCTCATGTAATCTCTTTACTACTGGGGTGACCCATTGTAACAAACCTCCTCCTCATGTAATCTCCTTACTACTGGGGTGACACACTGTAACAAACCTCCTCCTCGTGTAATCTCCTTACTACTGGGGTGACACACTGTAACAAACCTCCTCCTCATGTAATCTCCTTACTACTGAGGTGACACACTGTAACAAACCCCCTCCTCATGTAATCTCCTTACTACTGGGGTGACACACTGTAACAAACCTCCTCCTCATGTAATCTCCTTACTACTGGGATGACACACTGTAACAAACCTCCTCCTCCTCCTCCTCATGTAATCTCCTTACTACTGAGGTGACACACTGTAACAAACCTCCTCCTCATGTAATCTCCTCACTACTGAGGTGACACACTGTAACAAACCCCCTCCTCATGTAATCTCCTCACTACTGGGGTGACACACTGTAACAAACCTCCTCCTCATGTAATCTCCTTACTACTGGGGTGACACACTGTAACAATCCTCCTCATGTAATCTCCTTACTGCTGGGGTGACACACTGTAACAAACCTCCTCTTCATGTAATCTCCTTACTACAGGGGTGACACACTGTAACAAACCTCCTCCTCATGTAATCTCCTTACTACTGGGGTGACACACTGTAACAAACCTCCTCCTCATGTAATCTCCTTACTACTGGGGTGACACACTGTAACAATCCTCCTCATGTAATCTCCTTACTGCTGGGGTGACACACTGTAACAAACCTCCTCTTCATGTAATCTCCTTACTACAGGGGTGACACACTGTAACAAACCTCCTCCTCATGTAATCTCCTTACTACTGGGGTGACACACTGTAACAAACCTCCTCCTCATGTAATCTCCTTACTACTGAGGTGACACACTGTAACAAACCTCCTCCTCATGTAATCTCCTTACTACTGGAGTGACACACTGTAACAAACCCCCTCCTCATGTAATCTCCTTACTACTGGGGTGACCCATTGTAACAAACCTCCTCCTCATGTAATCTCCTTACTACTGGGGTGACACACTGTAACAAACCTCCTCCTCGTCTAATCTCCTTACTACTGGGGTGACACACTGTAACAAACCTCCTCCTCATGTAATCTCCTTACTACTGAGGTGACACACTGTAACAAACCCCCTCCTCATGTAATCTCCTTACTACTGGGGTGACACACTGTAACAAACCTCCTCCTCATGTAATCTCCTTACTACTGAGGTGACACACTGTAACAAACCCCCTCCTCATGTAATCTCCTCACTACTGGGGTGACACACTGTCACAAACCTCCTCCTCATGTAATCTCCTTACTACTGGGGTGACACACTGTAACAAACCCCCTCCTCATGTAATCTTCTTACTACTGGGGTGACACACTGTAACAAACCTCCTCCTCATGTAATCTCCTTGCTACTGAGGTGACACACTGTAACAAACCTCCTCCTCATGTAATCTCCTTACTACTGGGGTGACACACTGTAACAAACCTCCTCCTCGTGTAATCTCCTTACTACTGGGGTGACACACTGTTACAAACCTCCTCCTCGTGTAATCTCCTTACTACTGGGGTGACACACTGTAACAATCCTCCTCATGTAATCTCCTTACTGCTGGGGTGACACACTGTAACAAACCTCCTCCTCATGTAATCTCCTTACTGCTGAGGTGACACACTGTAACAAACCCCCTCCTCATGTAATCTCTTTACTACTGGGGTGACCCATTGTAACAAACCTCCTCCTCATGTAATCTCCTTACTACTGGGGTGACACACTGTAACAAACCTCCTCCTCGTGTAATCTCCTTACTACTGGGGTGACACACTGTAACAAACCTCCTCCTCATGTAATCTCCTTACTACTGAGATGACACACTGTAACAAACCCCCTCCTCATGTAATCTCCTTACTACTGGGGTGACACACTGTAACAAACCTCCTCCTCATGTAATCTCCTTACTACTGGGATGACACACTGTAACAAACCTCCTCCTCCTCCTCCTCATGTAATCTCCTTACTACTGAGGTGACACACTGTAACAAACCTCCTCCTCATGTAATCTCCTCACTACTGAGGTGACACACTGTAACAAACCCCCTCCTCATGTAATCTCCTCACTACTGGGGTGACACACTGTAACAAACCTCCTCCTCATGTAATCTCCTTACTACTGGGGTGACACACTGTAACAAACCCCCTCCTCATGTAATCTTCTTACTACTGGGGTGACACACTGTAACAAACCTCCTCCTTATGTAATCTCCTTACTACTGAGGTGACACACTGTAACAAACCCCCTCCTCATGTAATCTCCTTACTACTGGGGTGACCCATTGTAACAAACCTCCTCCTCATGTAATCTCCTTACTACTAGGGTGACACAATGTAACAAACCTCCTCCTCGTGTAATCTCATTACTACTGGGGTGACACACTGTAACAAACCTCCTCCTCGTGTAATCTCCTTACTACTGAGGTGACACACTGTAACAAACCCCCTCCTCATGTAATCTCCTTACTACTGGGGTGACCCATTGTAACAAACCTCCTCCTCATGTAATCTCCTTACTACTGGGGTGACACACTGTAACAAACCTCCTCCTCGTGTAATCTCCTTACTACTGGGGTGACACACTGTAACAAACCTCCTCCTCATGTAATCTCCTTACTACTGAGGTGACACACTGTAACAAACCCCCTCCTCATGTAATCTTCTTACTACTGGGGTGACACACTGTAACAAACCTCCTCCTCATGTAATCTCCTTACTACTGGGGTGACACACTGTAACAATCCTCCTCATGTAATCTCCTTACTGCTGGGGTGACACACTGTAACAAACCTCCTCCTCATGTAATCTCCTTACTACTGAGGTGACACACTGTAACAAACCCCCTCCTCATGTAATCTCTTTACTACTGGGGTGACCCATTGTAACAAACCTCCTCCTCATGTAATCTCCTTACTACTGGGGTGACACACTGTAACAAACCTCCTCCTCGTGTAATCTCCTTACTACTGGGGTGACACACTGTAACAAACCTCCTCCTCGTGTAATCTCCTTACTACTGAGGTGACACACTGTAACAAACCTCCTCCTCATGTAATCTCCTTACTACTGGGGTGACACACTGTAACAAACCCCCTCCTCATGTAATCTTCTTACTACTGGGGTGACACACTGTAACAAACCTCCTCCTCATGTAATCTCCTTACTACTGAGGTGACACACTGTAACAAACCCCCTCCTCATGTAATCTCCTTACTACTGGGGTGACCCATTGTAACAAACCTCCTCCTCATGTAATCTCCTTACTACTGGGGTGACACACTGTAACAAACCTCCTCCACGTGTGATCTCCTTACTACTGGGGTGACACACTGTAACAAACCTCCTCCTCGTGTAATCTCCTTACTACTGAGGTGACACACTGTAACAAACCCCCTCCTCATGTAATCTCCTTACTACTGAGGTGACACACTGTAACAAACCCCCTCCTCATGTAATCTCCTTACTACTGGGGTGACCCATTGTAACAAACCTCCTCCTCATGTAATCTCCTTACTACTGGGGTGACACACTGTAACAAACCTCCTCCTCATGTAATCTCCTTACTACTGAGGTGACACACTGTAACAAACCCCCTCCTCATGTAATCTCCTTACTACTGGGGTGACACACTGTAACAAACCTCCTCCTCATGTAATCTCCTTACTAATGAGGTGACACACTGTAACAAACCCCCTCCTCATGTAATCTCCTCACTACTGGGGTGACACACTGTAACAAACCTCCTCCTCATGTAATCTCCTTACTACTGGGGTGACACACTGTAACAAACCCCCTCCTCATGTAATCTTCTTACTACTGGGGTGACACACTGTAACAAACCTCCTCCTCATGTAATCTCCTTACTACTGAGGTGACACACTGCAACAAACCCCCTCCTCATGTAATCTCCTTACTACTGGGGTGACCCATTGTAACAAACCTCCTCCTCATGTAATCTCCTTACTACTGGGGTGACACACTGTAACAAACCTCCTCCTCGTGTAATCTCCTTACTACTGGGGTGACACACTGTAACAAACCCCCTCCTCATGTAATCTCCTTACTACTGGGGTGACACACTGTAACAAACCTCCTCCTCATGTAATCTCCTTACTAATGAGGTGACACACTGTAACAAACCCCCTCCTCATGTAATCTCCTCACTACTGGGGTGACACACTGTAACAAACCTCCTCCTCATGTAATCTCCTTACTACTGGGGTGACACACTGTAACAAACCCCCTCCTCATGTAATCTTCTTACTACTGGGGTGACACACTGTAACAAACCTCCTCCTCATGTAATCTCCTTACTACTGAGGTGACACACTGCAACAAACCCCCTCCTCATGTAATCTCCTTACTACTGGGGTGACCCATTGTAACAAACCTCCTCCTCATGTAATCTCCTTACTACTGGGGTGACACACTGTAACAAACCTCCTCCTCGTGTAATCTCCTTACTACTGGGGTGACACACTGTAACAAACCTCCTCCTCATGTAATCTCCTTACTACTGAGGTGACACACTGTAACAAACCCCCTCCTCATGTAATCTCCTTACTACTGGGGTGACACACTGTAACAAACCTCCTCCTCATGTAATCTCCTTACTACTGAGGTGACACACTGTAACAAACCCCCTCCTCATGTAATCTCACTACTGGGGTGACACACTGTAACAAACCTCCTCCTCATGTAATCTCCTTACTACTGGGGTGACACACTGTAACAAACCCCCTCCTCATGTAATCTTCTTACTACTGGGGTGACACACTGTAACAAACCTCCTCCTCGTGTAATCTCCTTACTACTGAGGTGACACACTGTAACAAAACCCCTCCTCGTGTAATCTCCTCACTACTGGGGTGACACACTGTAACAAAACTCCTCCTCATGTAATCTCCTTACTACTGGGGTGACACACTGTAACAAACCCCCTCCTCATGTAATCTTCTTACTACTGGGTGACACACTGTAACAAACCTCCTCCTCATGTAATCTCCTTACTACTGAGGTGACACACTGTAACAAACCTCCTCCTCATGTAATCTCCTTACTACTGGGGTGACACACTGTAACAAACCCCTTCCTCATGTAATCTCCTTACTACTGGGGTGACACACTGTAACAACCTCCTCATGTAATCTCCTTACTACTGGGGTGACACACTGTAACAAACCTCCTCCTCATGTAATCTCCTTACTACTGGGGTGACACACTGTAACAAGCCTCCTCCTCATGTAATCTCCTTACTACTGGGGTGACACACTGTAACAAACCTCCTCCTCATGTAATCTCCTTACTAACTGGGGTGACACACTGTAACAAACCCCCTCCTCATGTAATCTCTTTACTACTGGGTGACACACTGTAACAAACCTCCTCATGTAATCTCCTTACTACTGGGGTGACACACTGTATCAATCCTCCTCCTCATGTAATCTCCTTACTACTGGGGTGACACACTGTAACAAACCTCCTCCTCATGTAATCTCCTTACTACTGGGGTGACACACTGTAACAAACCTCCTCCTCATGTAATCTCCTTACTACTGGGGTGACACACTGTAACAAACCTCCTCCTCATGTAATCTCCTTACTACTGGGATGACACACTGTAAAAAACCCTCCTCCTCATATAATCTCCTTACTACTGGGGTGGCACACTGTAACAAACCTCCTCCTCATGTAATCTCCTTACTACTGGGATGACACACTGTAACAAACCTCCTCATGTAATCTCCTTACTACTGGGGTGACACACTGTAACAAACCTCCTCATGTAATCTCCTTACTACTGGGGTGACACACTGTAACAACCTCCTCCTCATGTAATCACCTTACTACTGGGGTGACACACTGTAACAAACCTCCTCCTCATGTAATCTCACTACTGGGGTGACACACTGTAACAAACCTCCTCCTCGTATAATCTCCTTACTACTGGGGTGACACACTGTAACAAACCTCCTCCCCATGTAATCTCCTTACTACTGGGGTGACACACTGTCACAAACCTCCTCCTCATGTAATCTCCTTACTACTGGGGTGACACACTGTAACAAACCTCCTCATGTAATCTCCTTACTACTGGGGTGACACACTGTAACAAACCTCCCTCCTCATGTAATCTCCTTACTACTGGGGGTGACACACTGTAACAAATCTCCTCCTATGTAATCTCTTTACTACTGGGGTGACACACTGTAACAGTCCTCCTCCTCATGTAATCTCCTTACTACTGGGGTGACACACTGTAACAAACCTCCTCCTCATGTAATCTCCTTACTACTGGGGGTGAGACACTGTAACAAACCTCCTCCTCATGTAATCTCCTTACTACTGGGGTGACACACTGTAACAAACCACCTCCTCATGTAATCTCCTTACTACTGGGGTGACACACTGTAACAAACCTCCTCATCATGTAATCTCCTTACTACTGGGGTGACACACTGTAACAATCCTCCTCCTCATGTAATCTCCTTACTATTGGGGTGACACACTGTAACAAACCTCTTCCTCATGTAATCTCCTTACTACTGGGGTGACACACTGTAACAAACCTCCTCCTCATGTAATCTCCTTACTACTGGGGTGACACACTGTAACAAACCTCCTCCTCCTCATATAATCTCCTTACTACTGGGGTGACACACTGTAACAAACCTCCTCCTCATGTAATCTCCTCACTACTGGGGTGACACACTGTAACAAACCTCCTCCTTATGTAATCTCCTCACTACTGGGATGACACACTGTAACAAACCTCCTCCTCATGTAATCTCCTTACTACTGGGGTGACACACTGTAACAAACCTCCTCCTCATGTAATTACCTTACTACTGGGGTGACACACTGTAACAAACCTCCTCCTCATGTAATCTCACTACTGGGGTGACACACTGTAACAAACCTCCTCCTCGTATAATCTCCTTACTACTGGGGTGACACACTGTAACAAACCTCCTCCCCATGTAATCTCCTTACTACTGGGGTGACACACTGTAACAAACCTCCTCCTCATGTAATCTCCTTACTACTGGGGTGACACAATGTAACAAACCTCCTCCTCATGTAATCTCCTTACTACTGGGGTGACTCACTGTAACAAACCTCCTCCTCATGTAATCTCCTTACTACTGGGGTGACACACTGTAACAAACCTCCTCCTCATGTAATCTCCTCACTACTGGGGTGACACACTGTCACAAACCTCCTCCTCATGTAATCTCCTTACTACTAGGGTGACACACTGTAACAAACCTCCTCCTCATGTAATCTCCTTACTACTGGGGTGACACACTGTAAACAAACCTCCTCCTCATGTAATCTCCTTACTACTGGGGTGACACACTGTAACAAACCTCCTCCTCATGTAATCTCCTTACTACTGGGGTGACACACTGTCACAAACCCTCCTCCTCATGTAATCTTCTTACTACTGGGGTGACACACTGTAACAAACCTCCTCATGTAATCTCCTTACTACTGGGGTGACACACTGTAACAAACCTCCTCCTCATGTAATCTCCTTACTACTGGGGTGACACACTGTAACAAACCTCCTCCTATGTAATCTCTTTACTACTGGGGTGACACACTGTAACAGTCCTCCTCCTCATGTAATCTCCTTACTACTGGGGTGACACACTGTAACAAACCTCCTCCTCATGTAATCTCCTTACTACTGGGGTGAGACACTGTAACAAACCTCCTCCTAATGTAATCTCCTTACTACTGGGGTGACACACTGTAACAAACCACCTCCTCATGTAATCTCCTTACTACTGGGGTGACACACTGTAACAAACCTCCTCATCATGTAATCTCCTTACTACTGGGGTGACACACTGTAACAATCCTCCTCCTCATGTAATCTCCTTACTATTGGGGTGACACACTGTAACAAACCTCCTCCTCATGTAATCTCCTTACTACTGGGGTGACACACTGTAACAAACCTCCTCCTCATGTAATCTCCTTACTACTGGGGTGACACACTGTAACAAACCTCCTCCTCCTCATATAATCTCCTTACTACTGGGGTGACACACTGTAACAAACCTCCTCCTCATGTAATCTCCTCACTACTGGGGTGACACACTGTAACAAACCTCCTCATGTAATCTCCTCACTACTGGGATGACACACTGTAACAAACCTCCTCCTCATGTAATCTCCTTACTACTGGGGTGACACACTGTAACAAACCTCCTCCTCATGTAATCTCCTTACTACTGGGGTGAGACACTGTAACAAACCTCCTCCTCATGTAATCTCCTTACTACTGGGGTGACACACTGTAACAAACCACCTCCTCATGTAATCTCCTTACTACTGGGGTGACACACTGCAACAAACCTCCTCCTCATGTAATCTCCTTACTACTGGGGTGACACACTGTAACAATCCTCCTCATGTAATCTCCTTACTGCTGGGGTGACACACTGTAACAAACCTCCTCCTCATGTAATCTCCTTACTACTGAGGTGACACACTGTAACAAACCCCCTCCTCATGTAATCTCCTTACTACTGGGGTGACCCATTGTAACAAACCTCCTCCTCATGTAATCTCCTTACTACTGGGGTGACACACTGTAACAAACCTCCTCCTCGTCTAATCTCCTTACTACTGGGGTGACACACTGTAACAAACCTCCTCCTCATGTAATCTCCTTACTACTGAGGTGACACACTGTAACAAACCCCCCTCCTCATGTAATCTCATTACTACTGGGGTGACACACTGTAACAAACCTCCTCCTCATGTAATCTCCTTACTACTGAGGTGACACACTGTAACAAACCCCCTCCTCATGTAATCTCCTCACTACTGGGGTGACACACTGTCACAAACCTCCTCCTCATGTAATCTCCTTACTACTGGGGTGACACACTGTAACAAACCCCCTCCTCATGTAATCTTCTTACTACTGGGGTGACACACTGTAACAAACCTCCTCCTCATGTAATCTCCTTGCTACTGAGGTGACACACTGTAACAAACCCCCTCCTCATGTAATCTCCTTACTACTGGGGTGACCCATTGTAACAAACCTCCTCCTCATGTAATCTCCTTACTACTGGGGTGACACACTGTAACAAACCTCCTCCTCGTGTAATCTCCTTACTACTGGGGTGACACACTGTTACAAACCTCCTCCTCGTGTAATCTCCTTACTACTGGGGTGACACACTGTAACAATCCTCCTCATGTAATCTCCTTACTGCTGGGGTGACACACTGTAACAAACCTCCTCCTCATGTAATCTCCTTACTGCTGAGGTGACACACTGTAACAAACCCCCTCCTCATGTAATCTCTTTACTACTGGGGTGACCCATTGTAACAAACCTCCTCCTCATGTAATCTCCTTACTACTGGGGTGACACACTGTAACAAACCTCCTCCTCGTGTAATCTCCTTACTACTGGGGTGACACACTGTAACAAACCTCCTCCTCATGTAATCTCCTTACTACTGAGGTGACACACTGTAATAAACCCCCTCCTCATGTAATCTCCTTACTACTGGGGTGACACACTGTAACAAACCTCCTCCTCATGTAATCTCCTTACTACTGGGATGACACACTGTAACAAACCTCCTCCTCCTCCTCCTCATGTAATCTCCTTACTACTGAGGTGACACACTGTAACAAACCTCCTCCTCATGTAATCTCCTCACTACTGAGGTGACACACTGTAACAAACCCCCTCCTCATGTAATCTCCTCACTACTGGGGTGACACACTGTAACAAACCTCCTCCTCATGTAATCTCCTTACTACTGGGGTGACACACTGTAACAAACCCCCTCCTCATGTAATCTTCTTACTACTGGGGTGACACACTGTAACAAACCTCCTCCTTATGTAATCTCCTTACTACTGAGGTGACACACTGTAACAAACCCCCTCCTCATGTAATCTCCTTACTACTGGGGTGACCCATTGTAACAAACCTCCTCCTCATGTAATCTCCTTACTACTAGGGTGACACACTGTAACAAACCTCCTCCTCGTGTAATCTCCTTACTACTGGGGTGACACACTGTAACAAACCTCCTCCTCGTGTAATCTCCTTACTACTGAGGTGACACACTGTAACAAACCCCCTCCTCATGTAATCTCCTTACTACTGGGGTGACCCATTGTAACAAACCTCCTCCTCATGTAATCTCCTTACTACTGGGGTGACACACTGTAACAAACCTCCTCCTCGTGTAATCTCCTTACTACTGGGGTGACACACTGTAACAAACCTCCTCCTCATGTAATCTCCTTACTACTGAGGTGACACACTGTAACAAACCCCCTCCTCATGTAATCTTCTTACTACTGGGGTGACACACTGTAACAAACCTCCTCCTCATGTAATCTCCTTACTACTGAGGTGACACACTGTAACAAACCCCCTCCTCATGTAATCTTCTTACTACTGGGGTGACACACTGTAACAAACCTCCTCCTCATGTAATCTCCTTACTACTGAGGTGACACACTGTAACAAACCCCCTCCTCATGTAATCTCCTTACTACTGGGGTGACCCATTGTAACAAACCTCCTCCTCATGTAATCTCCTTACTACTGGGGTGACACACTGTAACAAACCTCCTCCTCGTGTAATCTCCTTACTACTGGGGTGACACACTGTAACAAACCTCCTCCTCATGTAATCTCCTTACTACTGGGGTGACACACTGTAACAATCCTCCTCATGTAATCTCCTTACTGCTGGGGTGACACACTGTAACAAACCTCCTCCTCATGTAATCTCCTTACTACTGAGGTGACACACTGTAACAAACCCCCTCCTCATGTAATCTCTTTACTACTGGAGTGACCCATTGTAACAAACCTCCTCCTCATGTAATCTCCTTACTACTGGGGTGACACACTGTAACAAACCTCCTCCTCGTGTAATCTCCTTACTACTGGGGTGACACACTGTAACAAACCTCCTCCTCGTGTAATCTCCTTACTACTGAGGTGACACACTGTAACAAACCTCCTCCTCATGTAATCTCCTTACTACTGGGGTGACACACTGTAACAAACCCCCCTCCTCATGTAATCTTCTTACTACTGGGGTGACACACTGTAACAAACCTCCTCCTCATGTAATCTCCTTACTACTGAGGTGACACACTGTAACAAACCCCCTCCTCATGTAATCTCCTTACTACTGGGGTGACCCATTGTAACAAACCTCCTCCTCATGTAATCTCCTTACTACTGGGGTGACACACTGTAACAAACCTCCTCCACGTGTAATCTCCTTACTACTGGGGTGACACACTGTAACAAACCTCCTCCTCGTGTAATCTCCTTACTACTGAGGTGACACACTGTAACAAACCCCCTCCTCATGTAATCTCCTTACTACTGGGGTGACACACTGTAACAAACCCCCTCCTCATGTAATCTCCTTACTACTGAGGTGACACACTGTAACAAACCCCCTCCTCATGTAATCTCCTTACTACTGGGGTGACCCATTGTAACAAACCTCCTCCTCATGTAATCTCCTTACTACTGGGGTGACACACTGTAACAAACCTCCTCCTCATGTAATCTCCTTACTACTGAGGTGACACACTGTAACAAACCCCCTCCTCATGTAATCTCCTTACTACTGGGGTGACACACTGTAACAAACCTCCTCCTCATGTAATCTCCTTACTAATGAGGTGACACACTGTAACAAACCCCCTCCTCATGTAATCTCCTCACTACTGGGGTGACACACTGTAACAAACCTCCTCCTCATGTAATCTCCTTACTACTGGGGTGACACACTGTAACAAACCCCCTCCTCATGTAATCTTCTTACTACTGGGGTGACACACTGTAACAAACCTCCTCCTCATGTAATCTCCTTACTACTGAGGTGACACACTGCAACAAACCCCCTCCTCATGTAATCTCCTTACTACTGGGGTGACCCATTGTAACAAACCTCCTCCTCATGTAATCTCCTTACTACTGGGGTGACACACTGTAACAAACCTCCTCCTCGTGTAATCTCCTTACTACTGGGGTGACACACTGTAACAAACCTCCTCCTCATGTAATCTCCTTACTACTGGGGTGACACACTGTAACAAACCCCCTCCTCATGTAATCTCCTTACTACTGGGGTGACACACTGTAACAAACCTCCTCCTCATGTAATCTCCTTACTACTGAGGTGACACACTGTAACAAACCCCCTCCTCATGTAATCTCACTACTGGGGTGACACACTGTAACAAACCTCCTCCTCATGTAATCTCCTTACTACTGGGGTGACACACTGTAACAAACCCCCTCCTCATGTAATCTTCTTACTACTGGGGTGACACACTGTAACAAACCTCCTCCTCGTGTAATCTCCTTACTACTGAGGTGACACACTGTAACAAACCCCCTCCTCGTGTAATCTCCTCACTACTGGGGTGACACACTGTAACAAAACTCCTCCTCATGTAATCTCCTTACTACTGGGGTGACACACTGTAACAAACCCCCTCCTCATGTAATCTTCTTACTACTGGGGTGACACACTGTAACAAACCTCCTCCTCATGTAATCTCCTTACTACTGAGGTGACACACTGTAACAAACCTCCTCCTCATGTAATCTCCTTACTACTGGGGTGACACACTGTAACAAACCCCTTCCTCATGTAATCTCCTTACTACTGGGGTGACACACTGTAACAAACCTCCTCATGTAATCTCCTTACTACTGGGGTGACACACTGTAACAAACCTCCTCCTCATGTAATCTCCTTACTACTGGGGTGACACACTGTCACAAACCTCCTCCTCATGTAATCTCCTTACTACTGGGGTGACACACTGTAACAAACCCCCTCCTCATGTAATCTCGTTACTACTGGGGTGACACACTGTAACAAGCCTCCTCCTCATGTAATCTCCTTACTACTGGGGTGACACACTGTAACAAACCTCCTCCTCATGTAATCTCCTTACTACTGGGGTGACACACTGTAACAAACCCCCTCCTCATGTAATCTCTTTACTACTGGGGTGACACACTGTAACAAACCTCCTCATGTAATCTCCTTACTACTGGGGTGACACACTGTAACAAACCTCCTCATGTAATCTCCTTACTACTGGGGTGACACACTGTAACAAACCTCCTCCTCATGTAATCTCCTTACTACTGGGGTGACACACTGTAACAAACCTCCTCCTCATGTAATCTCCTTACTACTGGGGTGACACACTGTAACAAACCCCCTCCTCATGTAATCTCTTTACTACTGGGGTGACACACTGTAACAAACCTCCTCATGTAATCTCCTTACTACTGGGGTGACACACTGTATCAATCCTCCTCCTCATGTAATCTCCTTACTACTGGGGTGACACACTGTAACAAACCTCCTCCTCATGTAATCTCCTTACTACTGGGGTGACACACTGTAACAAACCTCCTCCTCATGTAATCTCCTTACTACTGGGATGACACACTGTAACAAACCTCCTCATGTAATCTCCTTACTACTGGGGTGACACACTGTAACAAACCTCCTCATGTAATCTCCTTACTACTGGGGTGACACACTGTAACAAACCTCCTCCTCATGTAATCACCTTACTACTGGGGTGACACACTGTAACAAACCTCCTCCTCATGTAATCTCACTACTGGGGTGACACACTGTAACAAACCTCCTCCTCGTATAATCTCCTTACTACTGGGGGTGACACACTGTAACAAACCTCCTCCCATGTAATCTCCTTACTACTGGGGTGACACACTGTAACAAAGCTCCTCCTCATGTAATCTCCTTACTACTGGGGTGACACACTGTAACAAACCTCCTCATGTAATCTCCTTACTACTGGGGTGACACACTGTAACAAACCTCCTCCTCATGTAATCTCCTTACTACTGGGGTGACACACTGTAACAAACCTCCTCCTATGTAATCTCTTTACTACTGGGGTGACACACTGTAACAGTCCTCCTCCTCATGTAATCTCCTTACTACTGGGGTGACACACTGTAACAAACCTCCTCCTCATGTAATCTCCTTACTACTGGGGTGAGACACTGTAACAAACCTCCTCCTCATGTAATCTCCTTACTACTGGGGTGACACACTGTAACAAACCACCTCCTCATGTAATCTCCTTACTACTGGGGTGACACACTGTAACAAACCTCCTCATCATGTAATCTCCTTACTACTGGGGTGACACACTGTAACAATCCTCCTCCTCATGTAATCTCCTTACTATTGGGGTGACACACTGTAACAAACCTCTTCCTCATGTAATCTCCTTACTACTGGGGTGACACACTGTAACAAACCTCCTCCTCATGTAATCTCCTTACTACTGGGGTGACACACTGTAACAAACCTCCTCCTCCTCATATAATCTCCTTACTACTGGGGTGACACACTGTAACAAACCTCCTCCTCATGTAATCTCCTCACTACTGGGGTGACACACTGTAACAAACCTCCTCCTTATGTAATCTCCTCACTACTGGGATGACACACTGTAACAAACCTCCTCCTCATGTAATCTCCTTACTACTGGGGTGACACACTGTAACAAACCTCCTCCTCATGTAATTACCTTACTACTGGGGTGACACACTGTAACAAACCTCCTCCTCATGTAATCTCACTACTGGGGTGACACACTGTAACAAACCTCCTCCTCGTATAATCTCCTTACTACTGGGGTGACACACTGTAACAAACCTCCTCCCCATGTAATCTCCTTACTACTGGGGTGACACACTGTAACAAACCTCCTCCTCATGTAATCTCCTTACTACTGGGGTGACACAATGTAACAAACCTCCTCCTCATGTAATCTCCTTACTACTGGGGTGACTCACTGTAACAAACCTCCTCCTCATGTAATCTCCTTACTACTGGGGTGACACACTGTCACAAACCTCCTCCTCATGTAATCTCCTTACTACTAGGGTGACACACTGTAACAAACCTCCTCCTCATGTAATCTCCTTACTACTGGGGTGACACACTGTAACAAACCTCCTCCTCATGTAATCTCCTTACTACTGGGGTGACACACTGTAACAAACCTCCTCCTCATGTAATCTCCTTACTACTGGGGTGACACACTGTCACAAACCTCCTCCTCATGTAATCTCCTCACTACTGGGGTGACACACTGTAACAAACCTCCTCCTCATGTAATCTCCTTACTACTGGGGTGACACACTGTAACAAACCTCCTCCTCATGTAATCTCCTTACTACTGAGGTGACACACTGTAAACAAACCTCCTCATGTAATCTCCTTACTACTGGGGTGACACACTGTAACAAACCTCCTCCTCATGTAATCTCCTTACTACTGGGGTGACACACTGTAACAAACCTCCTCCTATGTAATCTCTTTACTACTGGGGTGACACACTGTAACAGTCCTCCTCCTCATGTAATCTCCTTACTACTGGGGTGACACACTGTAACAAACCTCCTCCTCATGTAATCTCCTTACTACTGGGGTGAGACACTGTAACAAACCTCCTCCTCATGTAATCTCCTTACTACTGGGGTGACACACTGTAACAAACCACCTCCTCATGTAATCTCCTTACTACTGGGGTGACACACTGTAACAAACCTCCTCATCATGTAATCTCCTTACTACTGGGGTGACACACTGTAACAATCCTCCTCCTCATGTAATCTCCTTACTATTGGGGTGACACACTGTAACAAACCTCCTCCTCATGTAATCTCCTTACTACTGGGGTGACACACTGTAACAAACCTCCTCCTCATGTAATCTCCTTACTACTGGGGTGACACACTGTAACAAACCTCCTCCTCCTCATATAATCTCCTTACTACTGGGGTGACACACTGTAACAAACCTCCTCCTCATGTAATCTCCTCACTACTGGGGTGACACACTGTAACAAACCTCCTCATGTAATCTCCTCACTACTGGGATGACACACTGTAACAAACCTCCTCCTCATGTAATCTCCTTACTACTGGGGTGACACACTGTAACAAACCTCCTCCTCATGTAATCTCCTTACTACTGGGGTGAGACACTGTAACAAACCTCCTCCTCATGTAATCTCCTTACTACTGGGGTGACACACTGTAACAAACCTCCTCCTCATGTAATCTCCTTACTACTGGGGTGACACACTGTAACAATCCTCCTCCTCATGTAATCTCCTTACTATTGGGGTGACACACTGTAACAAACCTCCTCCTCATGTAATCTCCTTACTACTGGGGTGACACACTGTAACAAACCTCCTCCTCATGTAATCTCCTTACTACTGGGGTGACACACTGTAACAAACCTCCTCCTCCTCATATAATCTCCTTACTACTGGGGTGACACACTGTAACAAACCTCCTCCTCATGTAATCTCCTCACTACTGGATGACACACTGTAACAAACCTCCTCCTCATGTAATCTCCTTACTACTGGGGTGACACACTGTAACAAACCTCCTCCTCATGTAATCTCCTCACTACTGGGATGACACACTGTAACAAACCTCCTCCTCATGTAATCTCCTCACTACTGGGGTGACACACTGTAACAAACCTCCTCCTCATGTAATCTCCTCACTACTGGGATGACACACTGTAACAAACCTCCTCCTCATGTAATCTCCTTACTACTGGGGTGACACACTGTAACAAACCTCCTCATGTAATCTCCTTACTACTGGGGTGACACACTGTAACAAACCTCCTCCTCATGTAATCTCCTTACTACTGGGGTGACACACTGTAACAAACCTCCTCCTATGTAATCTCTTTACTACTGGGGTGACACACTGTAACAGTCCTCCTCCTCATGTAATCTCCTTACTACTGGGGTGACACACTGTAACAAACCTCCTCCTCATGTAATCTCCTTACTACTGGGGTGAGACACTGTAACAAACTTCCTCCTCATGTAATCTCCTTACTACTGGGGTGACACACTGTAACAAACCACCTCCTCATGTAATCTCCTTACTACTGGGGTGACACACTGTAACAAACCTCCTCATCATGTAATCTCCTTACTACTGGGGTGACACACTGTAACAATCCTCCTCCTCATGTAATCTCCTTACTATTGGGGTGACACACTGTAACAAACCTCCTCCTCATGTAATCTCCTTACTACTGGGGTGACACACTGTAACAAACCTCCTCCTCATGTAATCTCCTTACTACTGGGGGTGACACACTGTAACAAACCTCCTCATCATGTAATCTCCTTACTACTGGGGTGACACACTGTAACAATCCTCCTCCTCATGTAATCTCCTTACTATTGGGGTGACACACTGTAACAAACCTCCTCCTCATGTAATCTCCTTACTACTGGGGTGACACACTGTAACAAACCTCCTCCTCATGTAATCTCCTTACTACTGGGGTGACACACTGTAACAAACCTCCTCCTCCTCATATAATCTCCTTACTACTGGGGTGACACACTGTAACAAACCTCCTCCTCATGTAATCTCCTCACTACTGGGATGACACACTGTAACAAACCTCCTCCTCATGTAATCTCCTTACTACTGGGGTGACACACTGTAACAAACCTCCTCCTCATGTAATCTCCTCACTACTGGGATGACACACTGTAACAAACCTCCTCCTCATGTAATCTCCTTACTACTGGGGTGACACACTGTAACAAACCTCCTCCTCCTCATATAATCTCCTTACTACTGGGGTGACACACTGTAACAAACCTCCTCCTCATGTAATCTCCTCACTACTGGGATGACACACTGTAACAAACCTCCTCCTCATGTAATCTCCTTACTACTGGGGTGACACACTGTAACAAACCTCCTCATGTAATCTCCTTACTACTGGGGTGACACACTGTAACAAACCTCCTCCTCATGTAATCTCCTTACTACTGGGGTGACACACTGTAACAAACCTCCTCCTATGTAATCTCTTTACTACTGGGGTGACACACTGTAACAAACCTCCTCCTCATGTAATCTCCTTACTACTGGGGTGAGACACTGTAACAAACCACCTCCTCATGTAATCTCCTTACTATTGGGGTGACACACTGTAACAAACCTCCTCATGTAATCTCCTCACTACTGGGATGACACACTGTAACAAACCTCCTCCTCATGTAATCTCCTTACTACTGGGGTGACACACTGTAACAAACCACCTCCTCATGTAATCTCCTTACTACTGGGGTGACACACTGTAACAAACCTCCTCCTCATGTAATCTCCTTACTACTGGGGTGACACACTGTAACAATCCTCCTCCTCATGTAATCTCCTTACTATTGGGGTGACACACTGTAACAAACCTCCTCCTCATGTAATCTCCTTACTACTGGGGTGACACACTGTAACAAACCTCCTCCTCATGTAATCTCCTCACTACTGGGATGACACACTGTAACAAACCTCCTCATGTAATCTCCTCACTACTGGGATGACACACTGTAACAAACCTCCTCCTCATGTAATCTCCTTACTACTGGGGTGACACACTGTAACAAACCACCTCCTCATGTAATCTCCTTACTACTGGGGTGACACACTGTAACAAACCTCCTCATCATGTAATCTCCTTACTACTGGGGTGACACACTGTAACAAACCTCCTCCTCATGTAATCTCCTTACTACTGGGGTGACACACTGTAACAATCCTCCTCCTCATGTAATCTCCTTACTATTGGGGTGACACACTGTAACAAACCTCCTCCTCATGTAATCTCCTTACTACTGGGGTGACACACTGCAACAAACCTCCTCCTCATGTAATCTCCTTACTACTGGGGTGACACACTGTAACAAACCTCCTCCTCCTCATATAATCTCCTTACTACTGGGGTGACACACTGTAACAAACCTCCTCCTCATGTAATCTCCTCACTACTGGGATGACACACTGTAACAAACCTCCTCCTCATGTAATCTCCTTACTACTGGGGTGACACACTGTAACAAACCTCCTCCTCATGTAATCTCCTTACTACTGGGGTGACACACTGTAACAAACCTCCTCCTCCTCATATAATCTCCTTACTACTGGGGTGACACACTGTAACAAACCTCCTCCTCATGTAATCTCCTCACTACTGGGATGACACACTGTAACAAACCTCCTCCTCATGTAATCTCCTTACTACTGGGGTGACACACTGTAACAAACCTCCTCCTCATGTAATCTCCTTACTACTGGGGTGACACACTGTAACAAACCTCCTCCTCATGTAATCTCCTTACTACTGGGGTGACACACTGTAACAAACCTCCTCCTCATGTAAATTCCTTACTGCCCGACCAGGACCTTATCTGTATCTGCTATATGGGGGAGGAGTAGGACCTGTGATGATGTCACAATCATGTGACCATTACGTGTGGGGGCGGAGTTCAGCTGGAGAGAAGAGATTGTGGTGAAGGACCTGTGAGGATGGTCATGTGACAGGAGTGGGCGGGGCTCAGCTGTGTGAAGAGAAGGCGGAAGGTAATAATATGTGAGGTTTCAGCTTTATAGGTGCGATCATCATCTCCTTCTACAGGACTATTCCCCTCCAGCTGATCCAGTTGTCTCCTCTTCCCCCTCCAGCTGATCCAGTTGTCTCCTCTTCCCCTCCAGCTGATCCAGTTGTCTCCTCTTCCCCTCCAGCTGATCCAGTTGTCTCCTCTTCCCCTCCAGCTGATCCGGTTGTCTCCTCTTCCCCTCCAGCTGATCCGGTTGTCTCCTCTTCCCCTCCAGCTGATCCGGTTGTCTCCTCTTCCCCCTCCAGCTGATCCGGTTGTCTCCTCTTCCCCCTCCAGCTGATCCGGTTGTCTCCTCTTCCCCCTCCAGCTGATCCGGTTGTCTCCTCTTCCCCCTCCAGCTGATCCGGTTGTCTCCTCTTCCCCCTCCAGCTGATCCGGTTGTCTCCTCTTCCCCCTCCAGCTGATCCGGTTGTCTCCTCTTCCCCCTCCAGCTGATCCGGTTGTCTCCTCTTCCCCCTCCAGCTGATCCGGTTGTCTCCTCTTCCCCCTCCAGCTGATCCGGTTGTCTCCTCTTCCCCCTCCAGCTGATCCGGTTGTCTCCTCTTCCCCCTCCAGCTGATCCGGTTGTCTCCTCTTCCCCCTCCAGCTGATCCGGTTGTCTCCTCTTCCCCCTCCAGCTGATCCGGTTGTCTCCTCTTCCCCCTCCAGCTGATCCGGTTGTCTCCTCTTCCCCCTCCAGCTGATCCGGTTGTCTCCTCTTCCCCCTCCAGCTGATCCGGTTGTCTCCTCTTCCCCCTCCAGCTGATCCGGTTGTCTCCTCTTCCCCCTCCAGCTGATCCGGTTGTCTCCTCTTCCCCCTCCAGCTGATCCGGTTGTCTCCTCTTCCCCCTCCAGCTGATCCGGTTGTCTCCTCTTCCCCCTCCAGCTGATCCGGTTGTCTCCTCTTCCCCCTCCAGCTGATCCGGTTGTCTCCTCTTCCCCCTCCAGCTGATCCGGTTGTCTCCTCTTCCCCCTCCAGCTGATCCGGTTGTCTCCTCTTCCCCCTCCAGCTGATCCGGTTGTCTCCTCTTCCCCCTCCAGCTGATCCGGTTGTCTCCTCTTCCCCCTCCAGCTGATCCGGTTGTCTCCTCTTCCCCCTCCAGCTGATCCGGTTGTCTCCTCTTCCCCCTCCAGCTGATCCGGTTGTCTCCTCTTCCCCCTCCAGCTGATCCGGTTGTCTCCTCTTCCCCCTCCAGCTGATCCGGTTGTCTCCTCTTCCCCCTCCAGCTGATCCGGTTGTCTCCTCTTCCCCCTCCAGCTGATCCGGTTGTCTCCTCTTCCCCCTCCAGCTGATCCGGTTGTCTCCTCTTCCCCCTCCAGCTGATCCGGTTGTCTCCTCTTCCCCCTCCAGCTGATCCGGTTGTCTCCTCTTCCCCCTCCAGCTGATCCGGTTGTCTCCTCTTCCCCCTCCAGCTGATCCGGTTGTCTCCTCTTCCCCCTCCAGCTGATCCGGTTGTCTCCTCTTCCCCCTCCAGCTGATCCGGTTGTCTCCTCTTCCCCCTCCAGCTGATCCGGTTGTCTCCTCTTCCCCCTCCAGCTGATCCGGTTGTCTCCTCTTCCCCCTCCAGCTGATCCGGTTGTCTCCTCTTCCCCCTCCAGCTGATCCGGTTGTCTCCTCTTCCCCCTCCAGCTGATCCGGTTGTCTCCTCTTCCCCCTCCAGCTGATCCGGTTGTCTCCTCTTCCCCCTCCAGCTGATCCGGTTGTCTCCTCTTCCCCCTCCAGCTGATCCGGTTGTCTCCTCTTCCCCCTCCAGCTGATCCGGTTGTCTCCTCTTCCCCCTCCAGCTGATCCGGTTGTCTCCTCTTCCCCCTCCAGCTGATCCGGTTGTCTCCTCTTCCCCCTCCAGCTGATCCGGTTGTCTCCTCTTCCCCTCCAGCTGATCCGGTTGTCTCCTCCTCCCCTCCAGCTGATCCGGTTGTCTCCTCTTCCCCTCCAGCTGATCCGGTTGTCTCCTCTTCCCCTCCAGCTGATCCGGTTGTCTCCTCTTCCCCTCCAGCTGATCCGGTTGTCTCCTCTTCCCCCTCCAGCTGATCCGGTTGTCTCCTCTTCCCCCTCCAGCTGATCCGGTTGTCTCCTCTTCCCCCTCCAGCTCATCCGGTTGTCTCCTCTTCCCCTCCAGCTCATCCGGTTGTCTCCTCTTCTCCTGAATGACCCCCAAGGATGGACAAGGACAGGAATGAGATGACTAAGAGAATATTACACTTCACCTTGGAGATCCTCCACCTGCTGACCGGAGAGGTGAGGTGACCCATCTACATTACCACCATTGTTGTCCCCCATCTACATTTCCACCTTTGTTGTCCCCCCATCTACATTTCCACCAGTGTTGTCCCCATCTACATTTCCACCATTGTTGTCCCCCATCTACATTTCCACCATTGTTGGCCCCCATCTACATTTCCACCATTGTTGGCCCCATCTACATTTCCACCATTTTTGTCCCCCATCTACATTTCCCCCATTGTTGTCCCCATCTACATTTCCACCATTGTTGTCCCCATTTACATTTCCACCATTGTTGTCCCCTATCTACATTTCCACCATTGTTGTCTCCATCTACATTTCCACCATTGTTGTCTCCATCTACATTTCCACCATTGTTGTCCCCCATCTACATTTCCACCATTGTTGGCCCTCATCTACATTTCCACCATTGTTGGCCCTCATCTACATTTCCACCATTGTTGGCCCTCATCTACATTTCCACCATTGTTGTCCCCGTTTACATTTCCACCATTGTTGTCCCCCATCTACATTTCCACCATTGTTGTCTCCATCTACATTTCCACCATTGTTGTCCCCATCTACATTTCCCCCATTGTTGGCCCCCCATCTACATTTCCACCATTGTTGGCCCCCCATCTACATTTCCACCATTGTTGTCCCCCATCTACATTTCCACCATTGTTGTCCCCATCTACATTTCCACCATTGTTGGCCCCCATCTACATTTCCACTATTGTTGGCCCCCATCTACATTTCCATCATTGTTGGCCCCCATCTACATTTCCATCATTGTTGGCCCCCATCTACATTTCCACCATTGTTGGCCCCCATCTACATTTCCACCATTGTTGGCCCCCATCTACATTTCCACCATTGTTGGCCCCCATCTACATTTCCACCATTGTTGGCCCCCATCTTTGGCCCCGCTCTATCTTCTGGATGTCTCTTTGTAGGTGAGGTCTCCAGAACTGACCCCAGTATTCCAGATGTGCTCACTAGAGCTCTATACAGGGGGCACAATCTCCTCTTTGTAGTGAGGGAGGAATACTGGGGTCAGTCCCCTCATTGTCTCTCTCCATACACAGGATTACACCATAGTGAAGAAGACATGGGGGGAGTGTGTGGCCCCCAGCAGCCATCTCTATGAGTCAGGAGGAGGGAGCAGGGCCCGGGGCCCCATCATGGAGCCTCCACTTCACTCACTGATACATGAGAAGAAGATCCTAGAACTCACCCACAGGATCACTGAGCTGCTGACTAGAGAGGTGACCCTGCTGGGACATTATACAGTAATGGAGGGGTCTGGTGATGACTTGAGAGGTGACCCTGCTGGGACATTATACAGTAATGGAGGGGTCTAGTGATGACTGGAGAGGTGACCCTGCTGGGACATTATACAGTAATGAAGGGGTCTGGTGATGACTGGAGAGGTGACCCTGCTGGGACATTACATAGTAATGGAGGGTCTGGTGATGACTGGAGAGGTGACACTGCTGGGACATTATATAGTAATGGAGGGGTCTGGTGATGATTAGAGAGGTGACACTGCTGGGATATTATACAGTAATGGAGGGGTCTGGTGATGATTAGAGAGGTGACACTGCTGGGACATTATACAGTAATGGAGGGGTCTGGTGATGACTGGAGAGGTGACACTGCTGGGACATTATACAGTAATGGAGGGGGTCTGGTGATGACTGGAGAGGTGACACTGCTGGACATTATACAGTAATGGAGGGGTCTGGTGATGACTGGAGAGGTGACATTGCTGGGACATTATACAGTAATGGAGGGGTCTGGTGATGATTAGAGAGGTGACACTGCTGGGACATTATACAGTAATGGAGGGGTCTGGTGATGATTAGAGAGGTGACTCTGCTGGGATATTATACAGTAATGGAGGGGTCTGGTGATGACTGGAGAGGTGACACTTCTGGGACATTATACAGTAATGGAGGGGTCTGGTGATGACTGGAGAGGTGACACTGCTGGGACATTATACAGTAATGGAGGGGTCTGGTGTTGATTAGAGAGGTGACATTGCTGGGACATTATACAGTAATGGAGGGGTCTGGTGATGATTAGAGAGGTGACACTGCTGGGACATTATACAGTAATGGAGGGGTCTGGTGATGACTGGAGAGGTGACACTGCTGGGACATTATACAGTAATGGAGGGGTCTGGTGATGATTAGAGAGGTGACACTGCTGGGACATTATACAGTAATGGAGGGGTCTGGTGATGACTGGAGAGGTAACCCTGCTGGGACATTATACAGTAATGGAGGGGTCTGGTGATGACTGGAGAGGTGACACTGCTGGGACATTATACAGTAATGGAGGGGTCTGGTGATGATTAGAGAGGTGACACTGCTTGGACATTATATAGTAATGGAGGGGTCTGGTGATGATTAGAGAGGTGACACTGCTGGGACATTATACAGTAATGGAGAGGCTGGTGATTATTAGAGAGGTGACACTGCTGGGACATTATACAGTAAAGGAGGGGTCTGGTGATGACTGGAGAGGTGACACTGCTGGGACATTATACAGTAATGGAGGGGTCTGGTGATGATGGTATCATTGTGTGTCAGGTTCCTATAAGGTGTCAGGATGTGGCGGTCTATTTCTCCATGGAGGAGTGGGAGTATGTAGAAGGACACAAGGATCTGTACCAGGACATAGTCATGATGGAGGATCACCGGCCCCTCACATCACAAGGTAAGAAGAGACATATATATAGATATCACTCTCACTACCTAGTAACATAGAAATCTATCCAGCACTGATGTATTCATTTCCTGTGTGTTCCCTACAGATGGAGTCATTGATAGAAATCCACCCGAGAGGTGTCCCCGCCCTCTGTATTCCCAGGACTGTCCAGAGGGAAATGTCCCAGAGAAGCATCAGGTAGATGAGGCTGATCCTATATCTCTATAGGGGGGTCCTGCAGTCATAGATGTGGGAATATATTTTGGGGGTCTTATGTTGATGTGTTAGATGTTTCCTGCTGTATTTTAGTGGATTGTTATTTCCATTACGTCCTACAGCAGCACACGTGCAGTATTCTTTCCTTGTGGAGCTGGTAGGACAGATAGAAATGTTTGCAATAAAAATAATGTAATCAATTAATAAACCAATAAACCTTTCCCAATAAAGGGGGGACCTCCTCACTATACATGTTTTTTTCTGTCCTCCGGAGGACACTTGCACAGGTGGTCTCGGCCCCTTTTCTGTATATTAGGGGCTCATTCTTTAAGTCTTGTTTTCTCCTTTTCTTTTTTTATATAAAGTTCTGCAGTTCTTCTAGTTCCCGTGTGCTGCGCTGACTGGAGATTTTAATATTTTATTACCTCCCTTTTAGTTGTTGTCACTTTATTGTTGGGTGCTGGTGCTGTGGGGCTCCACTCTGTCTCCCGCTCCTAGCGTCCGCCCCTTCCCATAGACTTACATTGAGGCCTCTTGGCCGTGACGTCATGAGTCTCCCCCTCGCATCGCCAGTCATTCGGCATGGTGCGAAATTTGCTCTGTGCACCGGATGTCTGGGGTGCCGGAGCAGAGATCACGAGTGTCCCCAGCAGCAGGACCCCCGCAATCAGACATCTTATACCTTATCCTTTGGATAGGGGATAAGATGTCTAGGGGAGGAGTTCCCCTTTAAGCAGAGGTCTAAGGCAAATGGAATCACAGCCCTTCCGGGCTGAAGAGAATGTTCTCCCTATCACCAAGAGAGGAGACAGAGAGATGGAAGGTCCTTGATTCAACCTTGTTGGGTCTTGTTGACCACAGATTCATCCCTAGTAGGCTGAGGAGCTCATCTAGAAGATCTTCCAGTACAGGGGATGTGGCCCTCTTAAGAGCGGAGCCTTTCTTTATATCTGAGAGCTCATGGCTGTTGTCCCATCAGAACTCATGGCTGTTGTCCCACTGCCAGTGGTGAGGAATGCCAGAGGTGGATCTCTTGGCGCTAGAGGTGGATCTCTTGGCGCTAGAGGTGGATCTCTTGGCGCTAGAGGTGGATCTCTTGGCGCTAGAGGTGGATCTCTTGGCGTTAGAGGTGGATCTCTTGGCGCTAGAGGTGGATCTCTTGGCGCTAGAGGTGGATCTCTTGGCGCTAGAGGTGGATCTCTTGGCGGTAGAGGTGGATCTCTTGGCGCTAGAGGTGGATCTCTTGGCGCTAGAGGTGGATCTCTTGGCGCTAGAGGTGGATCTCTTGGCGCTAGAGGTGGATCTCTTGGCGCTAGAGGTGGATCTCTTGGCGCTAGAGGTGGATCTCTTGGCGCTAGAGGTGGATCTCTTGGCGCTAGAGGTGGATCTCTTGGCGGTAGAGGTGGATCTCATGGCGGTAGAGGTGGATCTCATGGCGGTAGAGGTGGATCTCATGGCGGTAGAGGTGGATCTCATGGCAATCCTGTGGCGGTAGATGTTCTGTCCATAGCGTGGAGGTCCAGGCTGGTCTGCATATTCCCTCCAATTTCCTTGATACCGAGGGTATTGATGAAAATCAGGAAACACCAGACCTCCGTGATCGCCATCAGTCCATTCTGCCCAAAGAGGTCTTGGTGCACTCAGCAGGACCTAGTGTATCAGGACACTTAACTATGCCCAGATTTGCACAGATTACACATGACAGCCTGGAGGTTGATCAGCTCCCCTTAGAGTCTACAGGGCTAAGTTTCTATACTTTAAAGGTAAAGGTGGCAGCCATGACAGCCTTCCTGGGAAGATCCTTTTAAGACCCTCTGATTAGGTTCCTGAAGTGAGCCTCGAGAACGAAGCCTACAATCTCAGCTCCTATTCCACAATGGGAATCTGTTCTTCATGCCCAGGGGGTTAACTGATCCCCCTTTGAGCCTTTGGAAGAAGTAGTCTTCAGATTTCTGTCTCTGAAGTTGTCCTTCCTGCTTTCAACCATGTCAGCCAAGAGAATTGTTTTTACTTGGTCTGCACTCTGCCAAAATGCTGTCCATTGCTGCCATGCCTATGGGGAGGTGTGGCCCTGGGACTGGTTTGAGTAGCATTGGGGCTGCTCTGCCAGAGGGTCGCTCCCCCTGTGGGCACTGGTGTTGCGGCGGTGGTGGTCGCTGCCCAAAGCTACGCCATTTTATGTTAGGGACGTTAGGGACCCACTCTAAATAGGTGGCCTTGACGTGGCGAGTGGGCTTGTACTTTTTGATCAAAACGTATAATAACAACCTGTTAGTTTTTGAATTTATGCTGAGAAGCAATTAGATCAAAATACATATTGTGGATGTGCGACCATGTCTGTTTTCTCTACTTGAATTCACAAGAGAATTGGAGAGCCGCCATCTTTCTCAGCCCACAAACCCTACACTGCTTTATTTGCCAGATTTATATTGCAGTGAAAGCCCCTCCCAATAGGGGATACTTCTTGCTAAATCTCCCCTTGTGCAGCTGGTAGTGTTAAGGATTGGCCGAGGTGAGGCATTAATATGTGAGTGACCGCTGCTGCTTATCGCTGAGGGCCGGCACTCACACCAGACACAGGATGTTGGTATAATATCTCCTTTCTCAGCATACTCAAAGGAGCTGCCCCTGTTTATTACAGGAAGTAAATTTGGTTTTTACATTGTACAAAGAAGGAGGGTGAATTATGACATCTCAATTAGCATATTACATTCTGATTGGTTGTTTAAATACATTGTGTCCGTATATATTAGCATATATAGTGTCCATTAATTTCTTTCTTGGCCAAAGTTCATTTATGCAGCCTTCTCACTCTAATACCGGAAAATTCCAGTTCTTTGCCCTTCATATACAATCTGCATCTTCCTCAAATGTTTTGACTTCCATCTTGGGCCGTCTGGTGTTGATCCAAGGTTATTCAGTCACTAGCAGTTTGCAAACTCAGGAAAGTGGTGCATAGTTCAACAAATATCTTTTTCCTTCAGCATTAGAAATGACATAAATATCTCAGTATTAGTATATATATATATATATATATATATATATATATATATATACATATATATATATATATTGATTGGCAGTCAGAATCATTTTGGTCACCTTGACAGTAGGACGTAAGGGAAGCGTTAATTTGTTTTCCCTGAGTCCTACAGCAGCACACAAATTGCCGATTTGTGGTTTTGTTTGGTCGTTTGTTTGTATACTGCAAAAAGTTCAATAAAAATTTCTGATTTAAAAAAAAAAAAAATTGTCTTTTTACTACACCCCTTATGTTTTGGAGGTCCCCTCTTTATTAGGGGAGGTTTATTTGATACCTAATTAATTGCATTATTTTAATTAATAAAAAATTCCATCTGTCCTACCAGCTCCATAGGGACAGAATACCTCACGTGTGCTGCTGTAGGACGTAAGGGAAAACAAATTATCGATAGAAATTAACTCATATGTCACATTAGGGGAGAGATCTGACTAATATTAAAGTGGAGGATGAAGAAGAGAGGATGAGGGGCCATCACCCGTGTATGAGGGAAGTGAAGGAGGAAATTCCAGGAGGTGTTACCCCAGGTATGTAATAATTCCAGCAGGTGTTATCCCAGGTATGTAATAATTCAAGGAGGTGTTACCCCAGGTATGTAATAATTCCAGGAGGTGTTACCCCAGGTAAATAATAATGCCAGGAGGTGTTACCCCAGGTATGTAATAATGCCAGGAGGTGTTACCCCAGGTATGTAATGATGCCAGGAGGTGTTACCCCAGGTATGTAATGATTCCAGGAGGTGTTACCCCAGGTATGTAATAATGCCAGGAGGTGTTACCCCAGGTATGTAATAATTCCAGGAGGTGTTACCCCAGGTATGTAATAATGGATTTACTACGGAAGTACGATCAGTAATTTCAGGTCTTGGCAGAGCTGGAGGGGAGGTGTATAACTACTATATATCCTGATCCCATAGAGATAGCAGCAGTATACAGATACAGCTGGAGGGGAGGTATATAACTACTATGTATCCTGATCCCATAGAGATAGCAGCAGTATACAGATAGAGCTGGAGAGGAGGTATATAACTACTATATATCCTGATCCCATAGAGATAGCAGCAGTATACAGATAGAGCTGGAGGGGAGGTATATAACTACTATACATCCTGATCCCATAGAGATAGCAGTATACAGATAAAGCTGGAGGGGAGGTGTATAACTACTATATATCCTGATCCCATAGAGATAGCAGCAGTGTACAGATAGAGCTGGAGGGGAGGTGTATAACTACTATATATCCTGATCCCATAGAGATAGCAGTATACAGATAGAGCTGGAGGGGAGGTGTATAACTACTATATATCCTGATCCCATAGAGATAGCAGCAGTATACAGATAGAGCTGGAGGGGAGGTGTATAACTACTATATATCCTGATCCCATAGAGATAGCAGTATACAGATAGAGCTGGAGGGGAGGTGTATAACTACTATATATCCTGATCCCATAGAGATAGCAGTATACAGATAGAGCTGGAGGGGAGGTGTATAACTACTATATATCCTGATCCCATAGAGATAGCAGCAGTATACAGATACAGCTGGAGGGGAGGTATATAACTACTATGTATCCTGATCCCATAGAGATAGCAGCAGTATACAGATAGAGCTGGAGAGGAGGTATATAACTACTATATATCCTGATCCCATAGAGATAGCAGCAGTATACAGATAGAGCTGGAGGGGAGGTATATAACTACTATACATCCTGATCCCATAGAGATAGCAGTATACAGATAAAGCTGGAGGGGAGGTGTATAACTACTATATATCCTGATCCCATAGAGATAGCAGTATACAGATAAAGCTGGAGGGGAGGTGTATAACTACTATATATCCTGATCCCATAGAGATAGCAGCAGTATACAGATAGAGCTGGAGGGGAGGTATATAACTACTATATATCCTGATCCCATAGAGATAGCAGCAGTGTACAGATAGAGCTGGAGGGGAGGTGTATAACTACTATATATCCTGATCCCATAGAGATAGCAGTATACAGATAGAGCTGGAGGGGGAGGTGTATAACTACTATATATCCTGATCCCATAGAGATAGCAGCAGTATACAGATAAAGCTGGAGGGGAGGTGTATAAATACTATATATCCTGATCCCATAGAGATAGCAGTATACAGATAGAGCTGGAGGGGAGGTATATAACTGCTATATATCCTGATCCCATAGAGATAGCAGTATACAGATAGAGCTGGAGGGGAGGTATATAACTACTATATATCCTGTGATCCCATAGAGATAGCAGCAGTATACAGATAGAGCTGGAGGGGAGGTATATAACTACTATATATCCTGTGATCCCATAGAGAGCTTCTTTAAATGTAGTACAGAGGATGCTATAAAGCGAGGCCCCACCCCAAAGATGTCCCCAATAATATGGAGGGGCTATGCTCTGTGCCCCTCTAGTCAGACTCGTTACAATGAGGACTTTACTCACAGCAGCAGCTACTATGAAAATGTTTGTAACACATTGTAATAAGAAGAGAGGGATTCTGCATTGTGCATTAACCCCTTCCCGACCCATGACCTACATGTGAGGGGAATCTGGCGCGGGAGTCAGAGATCGCTATGATGTCCATCATTTAAATGGTTAAATGCAGCAAGCGTGACATTAACCATTAAAAGCCGGTAATCCCTGGAGTCTAGTGGACCCATCGGCACCTCCATGATGTAATCGCGGGGTGCCAATGGGTTGTTATGGAAAAAAAAAATCCAAATAAAACACTGTAAAAAAAAATAATAATTTGGTGTCATCACGTGCGTAATTGTCCGAACACTTTTATTAACACATTCCTGATCCTGCACGGTCAGTGGCGTAAACTAAATAAAATCCCAAATGACAAAATTTCTGATTTTTCATCACATAATATCCTAGAAAAAATGTCATAAAAATTGAACAAAAAGAACAGAACTGCACAAAAGTGGTACCGTAGAAAACTACAGCTCATGGCGCAAAAAAAATCTAAAGGGCTCGGAACACGACAAGAAACCCGGTTGTCTTTTCAGTTTTCAAGTTTGGTTTCATCTGAATCGTTACCGACCCATAGAATAAAGTTATTATGTCAGTTTCACCAGATTGTGAAGTTTGAAAATATTATTGCCTCACAAAATGGCGCAAATACATTTTATTTTTCCCAACTTTTCCCTACATATAATTATTTGTCTTATGTATCTGTGTCCTCTCCCCTATCAGGTCCTCTTAGTACTTCCGGGTTGGGCCCTAGTACAATTCCCAGAATGCATTGCTTTCCCTCTACTCTCCATCACAGTCCTCACACAGCAAGTTTCCTGCCTAGAACTCGAAGCAGAACATTTTGCAGCACCTGCTGTATTCATTCCCTGTCTGCTCCTCTGCCTGTACCATTGCTCAGCACACTGCAGCACGCTGTAACCACACCTCGTTCTCCATAAATGTCTCAGTAGAGATATATTAGTACGTTATGTGTATTATGTGTATTAGCGGAATATCCCTTTAAAATGTTTTCATTCAGTCACATGTGAGGATAGAATGAAGGACAAAGTCCTGGACGCCATCACTGACGTTGTTAAGTGTTTATAAAGCTTTATTTACATTCTGCAGATTTTGTGACAAGTTTTTAGTGCAGTTTTTCTTTAGCTATAACAGACATGGATTTAAAATCAATAGGAAATATGAAGGAAGTATTCATACCCCTACTTACTGCTGGAGCAAAATGTATCAAAAACTGCAAAAATATAATAAATGTCTCTACTTTGTGGTGTGGAAAAAAATAATAAAATGTATCTTTATCCCCAACAGGAAAAGAAGATGGAGAGATCATGGAGCGCTACTCAGGAGAAGATGGAGAGATCATGGAGCGCTCCGCAGGACAAGATGGAGAGATCATGGAGCGCTCCTCAGGAGAAGATGGAGGGATCATGGAGCGCTCCTCAGGACAAGATGGAGAGATCATGGAGCGCTCCTCAGGAGAAGATGGAGAGATCATGGAGCGCTCCGCAGGACAAGATGGAGAGATCATGGAGCGCTCCTCAGGAGAAGATGGAGAGATCATGGAGCGCTCCTCAGGAGAAGATGGAGAGATCATGGAGCGCTCCTCAGGAGAAGATGGAGAGATCATGGAGCGCTCCTCAGGAGAAGATCTCCTTACCCCTAATGTCCACCCAGATCTATCCTATAATAATCCCCCTGATCATAGGGAACCTTCTCCTGATCAACCCCACATTGTCACCACGAGGACAGAGAAGAAAGGGGAGAAAAGGATTCAATGTGATGAATGTGGTAAACGGTTTACAAGAAGATCAGGTCTTGTTACACACAGAAGAATTCACACAGGAGAGAAGCCATATTCATGTTCAGAATGTGGAAGATGTTTTATAAAGAAAACAAATCTTATTGAACATGAGAGAACTCACACAGGAGAGAAGCCATATTCATGTTCAGAATGTGGAAAATGTTTTTTGAAGAAAACATATCTTATTGAACATAAGAAAAGCCACACAGGAAAGAAGCCGCATTCATGTTCAGAATGTGGAAAATGCTTTACAAAGAAATCAGTTCTTGTTCGACATCAGAGCATTCACACAGAAGAGAAGCCGTATTCATGTTCAGAGTGTGGGAAATGTTTTAGACTGAAAACACATCTTATTATACATGAAAAAATTCACACACAACAAAAGCCGTATTCATGTTCAGAATGTGGGAAATGTTTTATAAAGAAATCAAATCTTAATGTACATGAGAGAATTCACACAGGAGAGAAGCCATATTCATGTTCAGTATGTCGGAAATGTTTTGGACAGAAATCGAATCTTAATGTACATGAGAGAAGTCACACAGGAGAAAATCCATATTCGTGTTCAGAATGTGGGAAATATTTTAAAAGTAAATCATATCTTGTTGGTCATCAGATAATTCACACAGGAGAGAAACCATATTCATGTTCAGCATGTGGAAAATGCTTTACAAATAAATCACATCTTGTTCGACATAAGAGCATTCACACAGAAGAGAAGCCGTATTCATGTTCAGAATGTGGGAAATGTTTTAGACAGAAATCAGATCTTGTTCGACATAAAAGCATTCACACAAGAGAGAAGCCATATTCATGTTCAGAATGTGAGAAATGTTTTGTAGGAAAACGAAATCTTGTTGCACATGAGAGAATTCACACAAGACAGAGGCCAATTTGATGTTCTACATGCGAAAAATGTTTTACATGGAAATCTGATTTTGAAACTTATTAGAGAAGAAACCCCGCCCCCATAACTATACCTGATTGGACAGAATTGTGGCAGAACATGCACCAGAATAATGTTGTGTAGAATTAATTACTTCATGTAACAGTCGTAATAAGGTGCGACCGGGGCCAAATCCTGTGTATTATATCATTTAGTGATGAATAAATCTTTAGTGCATTTTATTATTGTATCTTCTATTTACTCCATATTTCTATTAGTCTTAACGTGATATTGTTATGCCGAGCGCTCCGGCTCCTCCTCCAGAGAGCTCGCGGTGTCTCCTGCCCTGTAGCGCTCCGGTCGGCAGCGCTGACTGGAGACGCTGCTCTGTTGTGCCCGGCGGGGATGCGATCCGCCTAGCGGGATGTGCCCGCTTGCGGATCGCACCCCGTCCCACTCACCTGTCCCGATCTCCTGCTGGGTCCCGGTGCGCGCGGCCCCGCACTCTAGGGCGCACGCCGGGGCTCTCAGATTTAAAGGGCCAGCGCACTGCTAATTGGTGCCTTGCCCAATCTTCCTAATTAGCTCCCACATGCTCCATGTGAATAAAAACCCACTTCCCCTTCCTGTCCTTGCCGGATCTTGTTGCCTTAGTGCCCTGAGAAAGCGTTTAGTGTGTTCCCAAGCCTGTGTACCCAGACCTTCTGCTGTTGCCCCTGACTACGACTCTTGCTGCCTGCCCTGACCTTCTGCTACGTCCGACCTTGCTCTTGCCTTATCCCTTGTACCGCGCCTGTCTCAGCTGTCAGTGGGGTTGAGTCGCTATCGGGTGGAACGATCTGGGGGTGACCTGCCGCTGCAAGTCCATCCCGCTTTGTGGCGGGCTCTGGTGAAAACCAGTAACCCCTTAGATTCCGTTCCCCTGATACGGCCCACGCCATCACCTCACTGACACAGAGGATCCACCTCCAGTGTCCTCGCTGCATACCAGTCCGGATCCTGACAGTAGATCCGGCCATGGATCCCGCTGAGGTCCCGCTGCCTAGTGTCACTGACCTTACCACGGTGGTCGCCCAGCAATCACAGCAGATCACGCAACAAGTACTGCAGCTGCCTCAACTGACCGTCATGCTGCAACAGCTTCTGCCGCAATTACAGCAATCATCTCCTCCGCAGCGAGTGTCTGCTCCCAGCTTCCGCCTGTCTCTACCGGACAAGTTTGATGGGGACTCAAAACAGTGCCGTGGATTCCTGTCCCAGTGTTCCCTACACCTGGAGATGATGTCGGACCAATTCCCTACTGAACGGTCTAAGGTGGCTTTCGTGGTCAGTCTCCTGTCTGGAAAGGCCTTGTCATGGGCCACACCGCTTTGGGACCGCAACGATCCCGCCACCGCTACTATCCAGTCCTTCTTCTCAGAAGTACGTAGTGTCTTTGAGGAGCCAGCCCGGGCCTCCTCAGCCGAGACGGCTTTGCTGAACCTCGTCCAAGGGAATTCTTCTGTGGAGCTATCCTGGAATGATGAGGCCCTCTGCGCGACCTTCCAGAAAGGCTTATCCAGCAACATCAAAGATGTCCTGGCCGCACGAGAAATTCCTGCTAACCTGTCTGAACTTATCCATTTGGCCACCCGCATCGACATGCGTTTCTCTGAAAGACGCCAGGAGCTCCGCCAGGAAAAGGACCTTGTTCGCACCAGGCAATTTCTCTCCCCGGCTCCTCTCTTCCAAAGTCCTTTGCAATCTGTTCCTGTGCCTTCTGCCGAGGAGGCTATGCAAGTAGATCGGTCCCGCCTGACCCTACAAGAGAGGACTCGCCGCCGTAACGAGAATCTGTGCCTGTACTGTGCTAGTACCGAACATTTCCTAAAAGACTGTCCTATCCGCCCTCCGCGTCAGAAGAGACGCACTCCGTTACCTCACAAAGGTGAGACAACTCTAGGTGTGAATTCTGCCTCTCCACGTCTGACTGTGCCTGTGCGGATTTCTCCTTCCGCCAACTCCTCCTTCTCAGCAGTGGCCTTCTTGGACTCCGGTTCTGCAGGAAACTTTATTTTGGCCTCTTTTGTTAATAGGTTCAGCATCCCAGTGACCAGTCTCGTCAAACCGCTCTTTAGCTCTTCTGTTAACAGAGAAAAATTGGACTGCACTGTATGCTACCGCACTGAACCCCTGTCTATGAGCATTGGACTGCACCATGAAAAAATAGAATTTTTCGTTCTGCCTAACTGCACCTCTGAAGTTCTTCTCGGCCTGCCGTGGCTCCAACGTCATGCTCCTACCCTCGACTGGACCACCGGGGAGATCAAAAGTTGGGGTCCTTCTTGTCACAAATGATGCCTCACATCTGCTCCCACTTGTCAAACCCCTGAGGCTCCACCTTTACTGGGCCTTCCCAAGGCTTACCAGGACTTTTCTGATATTTTCTGCAAAAAGCAAGCAGAGATCTTACCATCTCATAGGCCTTATGATTGTCCCATTGACCTCCTTCCTGGTACCACTCCGCCCCGTGGCAGGATTTACCCTCTGTCAGCCCCAGTGACTCAAGCCATGTCTGAGTATATCCAAGAGAACTTAGAGAGGTTTTATACGGAAGTCCTCATCCCCTGCTGGAGCGGGGTTCTTCTTTGTTTCTAAAAAGGATGGATCCTTATGCCCATGTATTGACTACTGCGGTTTAAATAAAATTACCATCAAAAACCGCTATCCCCTGCCTTTGATCTCTGAACTCTTTGACTGTCTTCGCGGAGCAAGAATCTTCACCAAACTGGACTTAAGGGGCACGTATAATCTTATTCGCATCCGTAAAGGTGATGAGTGGAAAACCGCTTTCAATACCAGAGATGGACATTTTGAATATCTAGTTATGCCCTTTGGGCTCTGCAACGCCCCTGCAGTCTTCCAGGATTTTGTTAATGAGATCTTTCGGGACTTATTGTATACCTGTGTTGTGGTTTACCTGGACGACATCTTGATTTTTTCCTCTAACCTGGAGGAACACCGTCGTCATGTCCGTCAAGTGCTCCAAAGACTTTGTGAAAACCACCTGTACGCTAAATTTGAAAAATGTCTCTTTGAATGCAACAGTCTTCCTTTCCTAGGTTACCTAGTCTTTGGCCAAGGGCTTCAAATGGATCCAGATAAACTGTCGGCGGTTTTGGATTGGCCACGCCCTTCTGGACTCCGCGCTATCCAACGCTTCCTAGGATTTGCCAACTATTACCGACAGTTTATTCCCCACTTTTCCACCATAGTGGCCCCTATTGTGGCTCTGACCAGGAAGAATGCTAATCCTAAGTTGTGGCCTCCACAAGCGGATGAGGCCTTCAATCGTCTCAAAACTGCCTTCTCCTCTGCACCAGTGCTGTCCAGACCTGATCCGTTGAAACCTTTCTTCCTGGAAGTTGACACTTCCTCAGTCGGAGCCGGAGCCGTACTTCTTCAAAAAAAACGCTACTGGACGTAACATTACTTGTGGTTTTTTTCTCAAAAACTTTCTCTCAGACAGAAAAGAATTACTCCATTGGAGATCGTGAACTTCTAGCCATCAAGTTAGCACTCGAATGGAGGCATTTATTGGAGGGTTCCAAACACCCCATTGTCATTTACACTGACCACAAGAATCTCTCGTACCTCCAGTCCGCTCAGCGTCTGAATCCTCGCCAGGCTAGATGGTCGTTGTTTTTTGCCCACTTTAACTTCGAGATACACTTCTGTCCCGCTGACAAGAATGTCAGAGCTGACGCCCTTTCTCGTTCCTCTGTTGCCTCCGAATCTGAAGCCCCTCCGCAGTATATCGTACCGCCTGAGTGCCTGGTCTCCTCTGCTCCAGCCTCACTGGGACAAACCCCCCCTGGAAAGACTTTCAATCCCCCACGCCTTCGCCTCAAGATCCTCAAATGGGGACATTCCTCTCACCTGGCTGGCCATGCTGGCATTAAAAAGTCCATTCAGCTCGTCTCCCGTCTGTATTGGTGGCCTACACTAGAGAGTGACGTTACTGATTTTGTTCGGGCCTGTACTATTTGTGCCCGGGATAAAACCCCTCGCCAGAAGCCTGCTGGACTCCTCCTTCCTTTGCCCGTCCCCGAGCAACCATGGTCCCAAATTGCCATGGATTTCATTACTGATCTTCCCGTATCCCATGGCAACACAGTCATCTGGGTGGTCGTTGATCGTTTTTCCAAAATGGCTCACTTCATTCCGCTTCCAGGCCTTCCTTCTGCGCCACAGTTGGCGAAGCAATTTTTTCTGCATATTTTTCGCCTTCACAAGCTTCCCACGCATATCGTCTCGGATAGAGGCGTTCAATTTGTGTCGAAATTTTGGAGAGCTCTCTGTAATCAATGAAAGATCAAATTAAATTCCTCGTCCTCCTATCACCCCCAATCCAATGGACAAGTAGAGAGCGTAAACCAGATTCTTGGTGACTACTTGCGACATTTTGTCTCCTCCCGTCAAGATGATTGGGTCGACCTTCTGCCCTGGGCTGAATTCTCGTACAATTTCAAAAATTCTGAATCCTCCGCCAAATCCCCATTCTTTGTGGTGTACGGCCGTCACCCTCTGCCCCCCCCTCCCCATTCCCACTTCTTCTGGAGTTCCTGCTGTGGATGAAGTAACCCGGGACTTCTCCATCATCTGGAAGGAGACTCAAAAATCGCTCCTACTGGCCTCGTCTCGTATGAAGAGACATGCAGATAAGAAGAGAAGAACTCCTCCTGTCTTCACTCCTGGGGACAAAGTGTGGCTCTCTGTCAAATAAATCCGGTTTCGTGTTCCTAGCTACAAGCTGGGTCCACGTTACCTTGGACCATTTAACCCCTTAAGGACCCAGCCCTTTTACACCTCAGGACCCGGCCATTTTTTGCACATCTGACCACTGTCACTTTAAACATTAATAACTCTGGAATGCTTTTAGTTATCATTCTGATTTCGAGATTGTTTTTTCGTGACATATTCTACTTTAACATAGTGGTAAAATTTTGTGGTATCTTGCATCCTTTCTTGGTGAAAAATCCCAAAATGTTATGAAAAATTTGAAAATTTTGCAATTTTCTAACTTTGAAGCTCTCTGCTTGTAAGGAAAATGGATATTCCAAATAATTTTTTTTTATTCACATATAAAATATGTCTACTTTATGTTTGCATCATAAAATTGACAAGTTTTTACTTTTGGAAGACACCAGAGGGCTTCAAAGTTCAGCAGCAATTTTCCAATTTTTCACAAAATTTCCAAACTCACAATTTTTCAGGGACCAGTTCAGGTTTGAAGTGGATTTGAAGGGTCTTCATTTTAGAAATACCCCACAAATGACCCCATTATAAAAACTGCAGCCCCCAAAGTATTCAAAATGACATTCAGTCCGCGTTTTAACCCTTTAGGTGTTTCACAGGAATAACAGCAAAGTGAAGGAGAAAATTCACAATCTCCATTTTTTACACTCGCATGTTCTTGTAGACCCAATTTTTGAATTTTTACAAGGGGAAAAAGGAGAAAATGTATACTTATATTTGTAGCCCAATTTCTCTCGAGTAAGCACATACCTCATATGTCTATGTAAAGTGTTCGGCGGGCGCAGTAGAGGGCTCAGAAGCGAAGGAGCGACAAGGGGATTGTTACGCCGAGCGCTCCGGGTCCCCGCTCCTCCCCGGAGCGCTCGCTACACTCTCCCCACTGCAGCGCTCCGGTCAGATCCACTGACCCGGGGCGCTGCGATTCCGCTTCCAGCCGGGATGCGATCCGCGATGCGGGTAGCGCCCGCTCGCGATGCGCACCCCGGCTCCCGTACCTGACTCGCTCTCCCTCGGTCCTGTCCCGGCGCGCGCGGCCCCGCTCCCTAGGGCGCGCGCGCGCCGGGTCTTTGCGATTTAAAGGGCCACTGCGCCGCTGATTGGCGCAGTGATTCCAATTAGTGTGTTCACCTGTGCACTTCCCTATATCACCTCACTTCCCCTGCACTCCCTTGCCGGATCTTGTTGCCATCGTGCCAGTGAAAGCGTTTCCTTGTGTGTTCCTAGCCTGTGTTCCAGACCTCCTGCCGTTGCCCCTGACTACGATCCTTGCTGCCTGCCCCGACCTTCTGCTACGTCCGACCTTGCTTCTGTCTACTCCCTTGTACCGCGCCTATCTTCAGCAGTCAGAGAGGTTGAGCCGTTGCTAGTGGATACGACCTGGTCACTACCGCCGCAGCAAGTCCATCCCGCTTTGCGGCGGGCTCTGGTGAAAACCAGTAGTGACTTAGAACCGATCCACTAGCACGGTCCACGCCAATCCCTCTCTGGCACAGAGGATCCACTACCTGCCAGCCGGCATCGTGACAGTAGATCCGGCCATGGATCCCGCTGAAGTTCCTCTGCCAGTTGTCGCTGACCTCACCACGGTGGTCGCCCAGCAGTCACAACAGATAGCACAACAAGGCCAACAGCTGTCTCAACTGACCGTTATGCTACAGCAGTTACTACCACAGCTTCAGCAATCATCTCCTCCGCCAGCTCCTGCACCTCCTCCGCAGCGAGTGGCCGCCTCTGGTCTACGCCTATCCTTGCCGGATAAATTTGATGGGGACTCTAAGTTTTGCCGTGGCTTTCTTTCCCAATGTTCCCTGCACCTGGAGATGATGTCGGACCAGTTTCCCACTGAAAGGTCTAAGGTGGCTTTCGTAGTCAGCCTTCTGTCTGGAAAAGCTCTGTCATGGGCCACACCGCTCTGGGACCGCAATGACCCCGTCACTGCCTCTGTACACTCCTTCTTCTCGGAAATCCGAAGTGTCTTTGAGGAACCTGCCCGAGCCTCTTCTGCTGAGACTGCCCTGTTGAACCTGGTCCAGGGTAATTCTTCCGTTGGCGAGTATGCCGTACAATTCCGTACTCTTGCTTCAGAATTATCCTGGAATAATGAGGCCCTCTGCGCGACCTTTAAAAAAGGCCTATCCAGCAACATTAAAGATGTTCTGGCCGCACGAGAAATCCCTGCTAATCTACATGAACTCATTCACCTAGCCACTCGCATTGACATGCGTTTTTCCGAAAGGCGTCAGGAGCTCCGCCAAGATATGGACTCTGTTCGCACGAGGCGTTTCTTCTCCTCGGCTCCTCTCTCCTCTGGTCCCCTGCAATCCGTTCCTGTGCCTCCCGCCGTGGAGGCTATGCAGGTCGACCGGTCTCGCCTGACACCTCAAGAGAGGACACGACGCCGCATGGAGAATCTCTGCCTGTACTGTGCTAGTACCGAACACTTCCTGAGGGATTGTCCTATCCGTCCTCCCCGCCTGGAAAAACGTACGCTGACTCCGCACAAAGGTGAGACAGTCCTTGATGTCTACTCTGCTTCTCCACGTCTTACTGTGCCTGTGCGGATGTCTGCCTCTGCCTTCTCCTTCTCTACTATGGCCTTCTTGGACTCTGGATCTGCAGGAAATTTTATTTTGGCCTCTCTCGTCAACAGGTTCAACATCCCAGTGACCAGTCTCGCCAGACCCCTTTACATCAATTGTGTAAACAATGAAAGATTGGACTGTACCATACGTTTCCGCACGCAGCCCCTTCTAATGTGTATCGGATCTCATCACGAGAGGATTGAACTTTTGGTCCTCCCCAATTGCACTTCTGAAATTCTCCTTGGACTTCCCTGGCTTCAACTTCATTCCCCAACCCTGGATTGGTCCACTGGGGAGATCAAGAGTTGGGGGCCCTCTTGTTCCAAGGACTGTCTAAAACCGGTTCCCAGTAACCCTTGGCGTGACTCTGTGGTTCCTCCAGTAACCGGTCTCCCTAAGGCCTATATGGACTTTGCGGATGTTTTCTGCAAAAAACAAGCTGAGACTCTACCTCCTCACAGGCCTTATGATTGTCCTATTGACCTCCTCCCGGGCACTACTCCACCCCGGGGCAGAATTTATCCTCTGTCCGCCCCAGAGACTCTTGCCATGTCTGAATACGTCCAGGAAAATTTAAAAAAGGGCTTTATCCGTAAATCCTCCTCTCCTGCCGGAGCCGGATTTTTCTTTGTGTCCAAAAAAGATGGCTCCCTACGTCCTTGCATTGACTACCGCGGTCTTAATAAAATCACGGTTAAGAACCGCTACCCCCTACCCCTCATCTCTGAACTCTTTGATCGCCTCCAAGGTGCCCACATCTTTACTAAACTGGACTTAAGAGGTGCTTATAATCTCATCCGCATCAGAGAGGGGGATGAATGGAAAACGGCATTTAACACCAGAGATGGACACTTTGAGTATCTGGTCATGCCCTTTGGCCTGTGCAACGCCCCTGCCGTCTTCCAAGACTTTGTTAATGAAATTTTTCGTGATCTTTTATACTCCTGTGTTGTTGTATATCTGGACGATATCCTAATTTTTTCTGCCAATCTAGAAGAACACCGCCAGCATGTCCGTATGGTTCTTCAGAGACTTCGTGACAATCAACTCTATGCCAAAATTGAGAAATGTCTGTTTGAATGCCAATCTCTTCCTTTTCTAGGATACTTGGTCTCTGGCCAGGGACTACAAATGGATCCAGACAAACTCTCTGCCGTCTTAGATTGGCCACGCCCCTCCGGACTCCGTGCTATCCAACGCTTTTTGGGGTTCGCCAATTATTACAGGCAATTTATTCCACATTTTTCTACCGTTGTGGCTCCTATCGTGGCTTTAACCAAAAAAAATGCCGATCCCAAGTCTTGGCCTCCTCAAGCGGAAGACGCCTTTAAACGACTCAAGTCTGCCTTTTCTTCGGCTCCCGTGCTCTCCAGACCTGACCCTTCCAAACCCTTCCTATTGGAGGTTGATGCCTCCTCAGTGGGAGCTGGAGCTGTTCTTCTACAAAAAAATTCTTCCGGGCATGCTGTCACTTGTGGTTTTTTTTCTAGGACCTTCTCTCCGGCGGAGAGGAACTACTCCATCGGGGATCGAGAGCTTCTAGCCATCAAATTAGCACTTGAGGAATGGAGGCATCTGCTGGAGGGATCAAGATTTCCAGTTATTATTTACACCGATCACAAGAACCTCTCCTACCTCCAGTCTGCCCAACGGCTGAATCCTGGCCAGGCCCGGTGGTCTCTGTTCTTTGCCCGATTTAATTTTGAAATTCACTTTCGGCCTGCCGATAAGAACATTAGAGCCGATGCTCTCTCTCGTTCCTCGGATGCCTCGGAAGTTGAACTCTCTCCGCAACACATCATTCCACCTGACTGCCTGATTTCCACTTCTCCTGCCTCCATCAGGCAGACTCCTCCAGGAAAGACCTTTGTTTCTCCACGCCAACGCCTCGGAATCCTCAAATGGGGTCACTCCTCCCATCTCGCAGGTCATGTGGGCATCAAGAAATCTGTGCAACTCATCTCCCGCTTCTATTGGTGGCCGACTCTGGAGACGGATGTTGTGGACTTTGTACGAGCCTGCACTATCTGTGCCCGGGATAAGACTCCTCGCCAGAAGCCCGCTGGTTTTCTTCATCCCCTGCCTGTCCCCGAACAGCCTTGGTCTCTGATTGGTATGGATTTTATTACTGATTTACCCCCTTCCCGTGGCAACACTGTTATTTGGGTGGTCGTTGATCGATTCTCCAAAATGGCACATTTCATCCCTCTTCCTGGTCTTCCTTCAGCGCCTCAGTTGGCTAAACAATTTTTTGTACACATTTTTCGTCTTCACGGGTTGCCCACACAGATAGTCTCGGATAGAGGCGTCCAATTCGTGTCTAAATTCTGGAGGGCTCTCTGTAAACAACTCAAGATTAAATTAAATTTTTCTTCTGCATATCATCCCCAATCCAATGGACAAGTAGAAAGAATTAACCAGGTCTTGGGTGATTATTTACGACATTTTGTTTCCTCCCGCCAGGATGACTGGGCAGATCTTCTTCCATGGGCCGAATTCTCGTACAACTTCAGAGTCTCTGAATCTTCCTCCAAATCCCCATTTTTCGTGGTGTACGGCCGTCACCCTCTTCCCCCCCTCCCTACCCCCTTGCCCTCTGGTCTGCCCGCTGTGGATGAAATTTCTCGTGACCTTTCCATCATATGGAGAGAGACCCAAAATTCTCTCTTACAGGCTTCATCACGCATGAAGAAGTTCGCGGATAAGAAAAGAAGAGCTCCTCCCATTTTTTCCCCTGGAGACAAGGTATGGCTCTCCGCTAAATATGTCCGCTTCCGTGTCCCTAGCTACAAGTTGGGACCACGCTATCTTGGTCCTTTCAAAATTTTGTGTCAGATTAATCCTGTCTCTTACAAACTTCTTCTTCCTCCTTCTCTTCGTATTCCTAATGCCTTTCACGTTTCTCTTCTTAAACCACTCATCATCAACCGTTTCTCTCCCAAATCTGTTCCTCCCACTCCTGTTTCCGGCTCCTCGGACATCTTCTCCGTCAAAGAGATTCTAGCATCTAAAAAGGTCAGAGGGAAAACCTTTTTTTTAGTGGATTGGGAGGGTTGTGGTCCAGAAGAGAGATCCTGGGAACCTGAGGACAACATCCTAGACAAAAGTCTGCTCCTCAGGTTCTCAGGCTCTAAGAAGAGGGGGAGACCCAAGGGGGGGGGTACTGTTACGCCGAGCGCTCCGGGTCCCCGCTCCTCCCCGGAGCGCTCGCTACACTCTCCCCACTGCAGCGCTCCGGTCAGATCCACTGACCCGGGGCGCTGCGATTCCGCTTCCAGCCGGGATGCGATCCGCGATGCGGGTAGCGCCCGCTCGCGATGCGCACCCCGGCTCCCGTACCTGACTCGCTCTTCCTCGGTCCTGTCCCGGCGCGCGCGGCCCCGCTCCCTAGGGCGCGCGCGCGCCGGGTCTTTGCGATTTAAAGGGCCACTGCGCCGCTGATTGGCGCAGTGATTCCAATTAGTGTGTTCACCTGTGCACTTCCCTATATCACCTCACTTCCCCTGCACTCCCTTGCCGGATCTTGTTGCCATCGTGCCAGTGAAAGCGTTTCCTTGTGTGTTCCTAGCCTGTGTTCCAGACCTCCTGCCGTTGCCCCTGACTACGATCCTTGCTGCCTGCCCCGACCTTCTGCTACGTCCGACCTTGCTTCTGTCTACTCCCTTGTACCGCGCCTATCTTCAGCAGTCAGAGAGGTTGAGCCGTTGCTAGTGGATACGACCTGGTCACTACCGCCGCAGCAAGTCCATCCCGCTTTGCGGCGGGCTCTGGTGAAAACCAGTAGTGACTTAGAACCGATCCACTAGCACGGTCCACGCCAATCCCTCTCTGGCACAGAGGATCCACTACCTGCCAGCCGGCATCGTGACAGGGATTTTGGAGAATACGTTTTTTTTAAATGGTTTTTGGGGGGCATGTTGCATTTAGGAAGCCCCTATGGTGCCAGAACAGCAAAAAATCCCCACATGGCATACCATTTTGGAAACTAGACCCCTTGAGGTACGTAACAAGGAATAAAGTGAGCCTTAATACCCCACAGGAGTTTCACGACTTTTGCATATGTAAAAAAATAAAAATAAAATTTCACTAAAATGTGTGTTTCCCCCCAAATTTCACATTTTTGCAAGGGTTAATAGCAGAAAATACCCACCAAACATTGTAACCCCATCTCTTCTGAGTATGAAGGTACCCCATAAGTTGACCTGAGGTGTACTATGGGTGAACTACAATGCTCAGAAGAGAAGGAGTCATATTTGGCTTTTTGAGAGCAAATTTTGCTCGGGGGCATGTCGCATTTAGGAAGCCCCTATGGTGCCAGGACAGCAAAAAAAAAACCACATGGCATACCATTTTGGAAACTAGACCCCTTGTGGAACTTAACAAGAAATAAAGTGAGCCTTAATACCCCACAGGGGTTTCACGACTTTTGCATACGTAAAAAAAAAATTTAAAAAAATCACTAAAAGGTGTGTTTCCCCCCCAAATTTCACATTTTTGCAAGGGTTAATAGCAGAAAATACCCCCCAAAATTTGTAACCACATCTCTTCTGAGTATGGAGGTACCCCATAAATTGACCTGAAGTGCACTACGGGCGAACTACAATGCTCAGAAGAGAAGGAGTCATATTTGGCTTTTTTAGAGCAAATTTTGCTCGGGGGGCATGTTGCATTTAGGAAGCCCCTATGGTGCCAGGACAGCAAAATAACCCCCACATGGCATACCATTTTGGAAACTAGACTCCTTGAGGAATGTAACAAGGGGTACAGTGAGCATTTACCCCCCACTGGTGTCTGTCATATCTTTGGAACAGTGGGCTGTACAACATTTTTAATTTGCGCAGCCCACTCTTCCAAAGATCCGTCAGACACCTGTGGGGGGTAAATTCTCACTGCACCCCTCATTACATTCCGTGAGGGGTGTAGTTTCCGAAATGGGGTCACATGTGGGGTTTTGTTTTTTTTGCGTTTGTCAAAACCGTTGTAACAATCAGCCACCCCTGTGCAAATCACCTCAAATGTACATGGCGCACTCTCCCTTCTGGGCCTTGTTGTGCGCCCCCAGAGCACTTTGCGCCCACATATGGGGTATCTCTGTAGTCGGGAGAAATTGCGTTATAAATTTTGGGGGGCTTTTTTCCCTTTTACCTCTTGTCAAAATGAAAAGTATAGGGCAACACCAGCATGTTAGTGTAAAAAGTTTATTTTTTTACACTAACATGCTGGTGTAGACCCCAACTTCACCTTTTCATAAGGGGTGAAAGGAGAAAAATACCCCCAAGATTTGTTAGTCAATTTCTCCCGAGTACGGCGATACCCCATATGTGGCCCTAAACTGTTGCCTTGAAATACGACAGGGCTCCAAAGTGAGAGAGCGCCATGCGCATTTGAGGCCTGAATTAGGGATTTGCATAGGGGTGGACATAGGGGTATTCTACACCAGTGATTCCCAAACAGGGTGCCTCCAGCTGTTGCAAAACTCCCAGCATGCCTGGACAGTCAACGGCTATCTGGCAATACTGGGAGTAGTTGTTTTGCAACAGCTGGAGGCTCCATTTTGGAAACAGTGTTTTTAGGGTACAGTCACACGGGCGGGGGGGGGGGGGGGGGTTACAGCGAGTTTGAGCTGCCGCGCAAAATTTGCTGCATTGCAAACTTGCAGCCCGATACTCACTGTAAGCCCCCTGTACATTCACAGGGGGGGGGGGGGACGACGACCTCCAACTGTTGCAAAACTACTACTCCCAGCATGCCTGAGAATGTGTGGGAGTTGTGGTTTTGCAACAGCTGGAGGCACACGGGTTGGGAAACACTGAGTTAGGAAACAATGTTTCCCAACCAGTGTGCCTCCAGTTGTTGCCAGCATTCTCAGGCATGCTGGGAGTAGTAGTTCGGCAACATCTGGAGGACTACAGTTTGCAGACCACTAATACAGTGGTTCCCAATCTGTGCCCTTCCAGATGTTGCAAAACTACAACTCCCAGTATGCCAAAACTGTCCAGGCATGCTGGGAGTTGTAGTTCTGCAACATCTGAAGGGCCAGATGTTACAGCACTACAACTCCCAGCATGCCTGGACAGTAAGGGCATGCTGAGGATGTGTAGTTTTGCAACATCTGGAAGGGCACAGTGGTCCAAAAACTGTGGACCTCCAGATGTTGCAAAACTGCAACTCCCAGCATGCCCAGACGCCAAGGGCTGTCTGGGCATGCTGGGAGTTGTAGTTTACAGGGTCCTATTACAGCAATGCATGTCGCTTTACGGCGATGTGCATTGCTGTAAAGGGCCCGACCGCGGCTGAAGATCTACTCACCTGTCGCCGCCGCCATCTTCCTCGCCGGGATCCGGGTCTTCAGGGGCAAGGTAAGTACCGGGGCCGGTCCCCAGCACTCCCCCGTCCCCCGCCGCGTCCTCCGGTTTTCCTCCCGTCCTCTCCGGACTTTCAGGGGCCGGGCAGGACGGGAGGAAGTAACCGCCCCCCCTCCTGCGATTGGTCGGTTAACTAACCGACAGATCGCAGGGTATAGGAGGAGGTGGCCGGCTTGTCACCTCGCTCCTATACTCCAGCACGGTCCTGGCTGCGACAACCGGGATCATGCGAAATTACCGGGCGGTCGGGTCCCAGAGACCAATCAGCCCGGTATCACCGCAGATCGCAAGGGCGATTTCCCTACATGGCCCCCCTCGGCGTTTGCCCTGGGTGCCTGATGAAGGATTTCAGCAGGGATCCAGTTCCGATCTCTGCCCGGCGAGCGGCAGAGACCGGAAAATGCCAGGACGTACGGGGACGTCATTGGTCCTTAAGGCCCAGGGTGCGGGGACGTCATTGGTCCTTAAGAGGTTAAAGTCAAAAGTCAAATCAACTCTGTCTCCTACAAGCTCTATCTTCCTCCTCCTCTTCGTATTCCTAACTCCTTTCATGATTCCCTCCTCAAACCTCTCGTTCTTAACCGTTTCTCCCCCAAGGTCACCGCTCCTGCTCCTGTCTCTGGCTCCTCTGATCTCTTTGCGGTAAAGAATTTCTCGCCTCCAAGGTGGTCAGAGGTCTTGGGAGCCCGAGGACAATATCCTCGACAAGGAGCTCATCCATAGGTTCCTGGGCTCTAAAAAGAGTGGGAGACCTAAGGGGGGGGGGGGGGTACTGTTACGCAGAGCGCTCCGGCTCCTCCTCCCCCTACGGAGCGCTCGCGGCGTCTCCTGCCCTGCAGCGCTCCGGTCGGCAGCACTGACCGGAGACGCTGCTCTGTTGTGCCCGGCGGGGATGCGATCCGCCTAGTAGGACCTGTCCCGATCTCCTGTTGAGTCCCGGTGCGCGCGGCCCCGCTCTCTAGGGCGCGTGCGCTGGGGCTCTCAGATTTAAATTGCCAGCGCACCGCTAATTGGTGCCTGCCCAATCTTCCTAATTAGCTCCATGTGAATATAAACCCACTTCCCCTTCCTGTCCTTGCCGGATCTTGTTGCCTTGTGCCCAGTGAAAGCATTTCTGTGTTCCTAGCCTGTGTACCCAGACCTTCTGCTGTTGTCCCTGACTACGACTCCTGCTGCCTGCCCTGACCTTCTGCTACGTCCGACCTTGCTTTTGTCTAATCCCTGTGTACCGCACCTGTCTCCGCTGTCAGTTGGGGTTGAGTCGCTATCGGGTGGAACGACCTGGGGGTTACCTGCCGCTGCAAGTCCATCCCGCTTTGCGGCGGGCTCTGGTGAAAACCAGTAACACCTTAGATTCCGTTCCCCTGGTACGGCCCACGTCATCACCCCACTGACACAGAGGATCCACCACCAGTGTCCTCGCTGTATACCTATCCGGATCCTGACATATATACTGCAGAACCTCTGTATAAGATCATCACATCCTGATATACTGCAGAGCCTCTATATAAGATCATCACATCCTGATATACTGCAGAGCCTCTATATAAGATCATCACATCCTGATGTACTGCAGAACCTCTATATAAGATCATCACATCCTGATATACTGCAGAGCCCTCTATATAAGATCATCACATCCTGATATACTGCAGAGCCTCTATATAAGATCATCACATCCTGATATACTGCAGAGCCTCTATATAAGATCATCACATCCTGATATACTGCAGAGCCTCTATATAAGATCATCACATCCTGATATACTGCAGAGCCCTCTATATAAGATCATCACATCCTGATATACTGCAGAGCCCTCTATATAAGATCATCACATCCTGATATACTGCAGAGCCTCTATATAAGATCATCACATCCTGATATACTGCAGAGCCTCTATATAAGATCATCACATCCTGATATACTGCAGAGCCCTCTATATAAGATCATCACATCCTGATATACTGCAGAGCCTCTATATAAGATCATCACATCCTGATATACTGCAGAGCCTCTATATAAGATCATCACATCCTGATATACTGCAGAGCCTCTATATAAGATCATCACATCCTGATATACTGCAGAGCCCTCTATATAAGATCATCACATCCTGATATACTGCAGAACCCTCTATATAAGATCATCACATCCTGATATACTGCAGAACCTCTATATAAGATCATCACATCCTGATATACTGCAGAGCCTCTATATAAGATCATCACATCCTGATATACTGCAGAACCTCTATATAAGATCATCACATCCTGATATACTGCAGAGCCCTCTATATAAGATCATCACATCCTGATATACTGCAGAGCCTCTATATAAGATCATCACATCCTGATATACTGCAGAACCTCTATATAAGATCATCACATCCTGATATACTGCAGAACCTCTATATAAGATCACATCCTGATATACTGCAGAACCTCTATATAAGATCATCACATCCTGATATACTGCAGAACCTCTATATAAGATCACATCCTGATATACTGCAGAACCTCTATATAAGATCATCACATCCTGATATACTGCAGAGCCTCTATATAAGATCATCACATCCTGATATACTGCAGAGCCTCTATATAAGATCATCACATCCTGATATACTGCAGAGCCCTCTATATAAGATCCTCACACCCTATATACTGCAGAACCTCTATATAAGATCATCACATCCTGATATACTGCAGAGCCCTCTATATAAGATCATCACATCCTGATATACTGCAGAGCCTCTATATAAGATCATCACATCCTGATATACTGCAGAACCTCTATATAAGATCATCACATCCTGATATACTGCAGAACCAATATATAAGATCACATCCTGATATACTGCAGAACCTCTATATAAGATCATCACATCCTGATATACTGCAGAACCTCTATATAAGATCATCACATCCTGATATACTGCAGAGCCTCTATATAAGATCATCACATCCTGATATACTGCAGAGCCTCTATATAAGATCCTCACATCCTGATATACTGCAGAACCTCTATATAAGATCATCACATCCTGATATACTGCAGAACCTCTATATAAGATCATCACATCCTGATATACTGCAGAACCTCTATATAAGATCACATCCTGATATACTGCAGAACCTCTATATAAGATCCTCACATCCTGATATACTGCAGAGCCTCTATATAAGATCATCACATCCTGATATACTGCAGAACCTCTATATAAGATCATCACATCCTGATATACTGCAGAGCCCTCTATATAAGATCATCACATCCTGATATACTGCAGAGCCTCTATATAAGATCATCACATCCTGATATACTGCAGAACCTCTATATAAGATCATCACATCCTGATATACTGCAGAACCTCTATATAAGATCACATCCTGATATACTGCAGAACCTCTATATAAGATCATCACATCCTGATATACTGCAGAACCTCTATATAAGATCACATCCTGATATACTGCAGAACCTCTATATAAGATCATCACATCCTGATATACTGCAGAGCCTCTATATAAGATCATCACATCCTGATATACTGCAGAGCCCTCTATATAAGATCCTCACACCCTATATACTGCAGAACCTCTATATAAGATCATCACATCCTGATATACTGCAGAGCCCTCTATATAAGATCATCACATCCTGATATACTGCAGAACCTCTATATAAGATCATCACATCCTGATATACTGCAGAGCCTCTATATAAGATCATCACATCCTGATATACTGCAGAGCCTCTATATAAGATCCTCACATCCTGATATACTGCAGAACCTCTATATAAGATCATCACATCCTGATATACTGCAGAACCTCTATATAAGATCATCACATCCTGATATACTGCAGAACCTCTATATAAGATCATCACATCCTGATATACTGCAGAGCCTCTATATAAGATCATCACATCCTGATATACTGCAGAGCCTCTATATAAGATCATCACATCCTGATATACTGCAGAACCTCTATATAAGATCATCACATCCTGATATACTGCAGAACCTCTATATAAGATCATCACATCCTGATATACTGCAGAACCTCTATATAAGATCATCACATCCTGATATACTGCAGAACCTCTATATAAGATCATCACATCCTGATATACTGCAGAGCCTCTATATAAGATCATCACATCCTGATATACTGCAGAGCCTCTATATAAGATCATCACATCCTGATATACTGCAGAGCCCTCTATATAAGATCATCACATCCTGATATACTGCAGAACCTCTATATAAGATCCTCACATCCTGATATACTGCAGAACTTCTATATAAGATCATCACATCCCGATATACTGCAGAGCCTCTATATAAGATCATCACATCCTGATATACTGCAGAGTCCTCTATATAAGATCATCACATCCTGATATACTGCAGAGTCCTCTATATAAGATCATCACATCCTGATATACTGCAGAGCCTCTATATAAGATCATCACATCCTGATATACTGCAGAACCCTCTATATAAGATCATCACATCCTGATATACTACAGAACCTCTATATAAGATCATCACATCCTGATATACTGCAGAGCCCTCTATATAATATCATCACATCGTGATATACTGCAGAACCTCTATATAAGATCATCACATCCTGATATATTGCAGAGCCCTCTATATAAGATCATCACATCCTGATGTACTGCAGAACCTCTATATAAGATCATCACATCCTGATATACTGCAGAACCTCTATATAAGATCATCACATCCTGATATACTGCAGAACCTCTATATAAGATCACATCCTGATATACTGCAGAGCCTCTATATAAGATCATCACATCCTGATATACTGCAGAGCCCTCTATATAAGATCATCACATCCTGATATACTGCAGAACCTCTATATAAGATCATCACATCCTGATATACTGCAGAGCCCCCTATATAAGATCATCACATCCTGATATACTGCAGAACCTCTATATAAGATCATCACATCCTGATATACTGCAGAACCTCTATATAAGATCATCACATCCTGATATACTGCAGAACCTCTATATAAGATCATCACATCCTGATATACTGCAGAACCTCTATATAAGATCATCACATCCTGATATACTGCAGAACCTCTATATAAGATCATCACATCCTGATATACTGCAGAACCTCTATATAAGATCATCACATCCTGATATACTGCAGAGCCTCTATATAAGATCATCACATCCTGATATACTGCAGAACCTCTATATAAGATCCTCACATCCTGATATACTGCAGAACCTCTATATAAGATCATCACATCCTGATATACTGCAGAACCTCTATATAAGATCATCACATCCTGATATACTGCAGAACCTCTATATAAGATCATCACATCCTGATATACTGCAGAGCCCTCTATATAAGATCATCACATCCTGATATACTGCAGAGTCCTCTATATAAGATCATCACATCCTGATATACTGCAGAGCCCTCTATATAAGATCATCACATCCTGATATACTGCAGAACCTCTATATAAGATCATCACATCCTGATATACTGCAGAGCCCTCTATATAAGATCATCACATCCTGATATACTGCAGAACCTCTATATAAGATCATCACATCCTGATATACTGCAGAACCTCTATATAAGATCATCATATCCTGATATACTGCAGAACCTCTATATAAGATCATCACATCCTGATATACTGCAGAGCCCTCTATATAAGATCCTCACACCATATATACTGCAGAACCTCTATATAAGATCATCACATCCTGATATACTGCAGAGCCCTCTATATAAGATCATCACATCCTGATATACTGCAGAACCTCTATATAAGATCATCACATCCTGATATACTGCAGAACCTCTATATAAGATCCTCACATCCTGATATACTGCAGAACCTCTATATAAGATCATCACATCCTGATATACTGCAGAGCCCTCTATATAAGATCATCACATCCTGATATACTGCAGAGCCTCTATATAAGATCATCACATCCTGATATACTGCAGAACCTCTATATAAGATCATCACATCCTGATATACTGCAGAACCTCTATATAAGATCATCACATCCTGATATACTGCAGAGCCTCTATATAAGATCATCACATCCTAATATACTGCAGAACCTCTATATAAGATCATCACATCCTGATATACTGCAGAGCCCTCTATATAAGATCATCACATCCTAATATACTGCAGAACCTCTATATAAGATCATCACATCCTGATATACTACAGAGCCCTCTATATAAGATCATCACATCCTAATATACTGCAGAACCTCTATATAAGATCATCACATCCTGATATACTGCAGAGCCCTCTATATAAGATCATCACATCCTAATATACTGCAGAACCTCTATATAAGATCATCACATCCTGATATACTACAGAGCCCTCTATATAAGATCATCACATCCTGATATACTGCAGAACCTCTATATAAGATCATCACATCCTGATATACTGCAGAACCTCTATATAAGATCATCACATCCTGATATACTGCAGAGCCCTCTATATAAGATCATCACATCCTATATACTGCAGAGCCCTCTATATAAGATCATCACATCCTGATATACTACAGAGCCCTCTATATAAGATCATCACATCCTGATATACTGCAGAACCTCTATATAAGATCATCACATCCTGATATACTGCAGAGCCCTCTATATAAGATCATCACATCCTGATATAGTGCAGAGCCTCTATATAAGATCATCACATCCTATATACTGCAGAACCTCTATATAAGATCATCACATCCTGATATACTGCAGAACCTCTACATAAGATCATCACATCCTGATATACTGCAGAGCCCTCTATATAAGATCATCACATCCTGATATACTGCAGAGCCTCTATATAAGATCATCACATCCTGATATACTGCAGAACCCTCTATATAAGATTATCACATCCTGATATACTGCAGAACCTCTATATAAGATCATCACATCTTGATATACTGCAGAGCCCTCTATATAAATATAAATATATATGTATATATATAAATATATATATATATATATATATATATATATATATATAAAGCTGGTGTAAAAGGTGCAGGAAAAAGATGTTAATTCCCTTAAAGGGGTACTCCACTCCTAGACAATTTATCCGCTAACCAAAGAATAGGGAACAAGATGTCTAATTATGAGGATCCCGCCGCTGGGAACCCCACAATCTCACTGCTGCACACAGCGTCAGGCGCAGCGTCGGAGGCTTGTAACGTCCCGGCCACGCCCCCTCCCATAGACTTGCTTTGAGAGGGCGTGGCCGTGACATCACGAGCCTCTGACACTGCACCTGATGCAGCACGGAGATCGCAGGGGGTTCCAGCGGCGGGATCCTCACGATCAGACATCTTATCCTTTATTCTTAGGATAGGGGATAAGATGTCTAGGGGCGGAGTACCCCTTTAAAGTGAACCTGTCATCAACAAAAACTTTCTATATAATGTAGATAATATTATATGTATATTTGTAATATACATTGGTTAAAAAATGTGTATATTTATAGTGAGGACAGGACAAGCGGGGCTCTGTGCAGACTCCTGGCTTGTCAATCATCCTGATGTATTAGCCGGGGGCGTGTACAGAACCTGACTTCACAGAGCCCCGCTTGTCCTCAGTGTACAGAGCCCCGCTTGTCCTCGGTGTACAGAGCCCCGCTTGTCCTCAGTGTACAGAGCCCCGCTTGTCCTCGGTGTACAGAGCCCCACTTGTCCTCAGTGTACAGAGCCCTGCTTGTCCTCAGTGTACAGAGCCCTGCTTGTCCTCGGTGTACAGAGCCCCGCTTGTCCTCGGTGTACAGAGCCCCACTTGTCCTCAGTGTACAGAGCCCTGCTTGTCCTCAGTGTACAGAGCCCCACTTGTCCTCAGTGTACAGAGCCCTGCTTGTCCTCAGTGTACAGAGCCCTGCTTGTCCTCTGTGTACAGAGCCCCACTTGTCCTCGGTGTAAAGAGCCCCGCTTGTCCTCATTGTACAGAGCCCTGCTTGTCCTCAGTGTACAGAGCCCTGCTTGTCCTCAGTGTACAGAGCCCTGCTTGTCCTCGGTGTACAGAGCCCCGCTTGTCCTCAGTGTACAGAGCCCTGCTTGTCCTCAGTGTACAGAGCCCTGCTTGTCCTCGGTGTACAGAGCCCCGCTTGTCCTCACTGTACAGAGCCTGACTTCACAGAGCCCCGCTTGTCCTCACTGTACAGAGCCCCGCTTTTCCTCAGTGTACAGAGCCCCACTTTTCCTCAGTGTACAGAGCCCCGCTTGTCCTCATTGTACAGAGCCCCGCTTGTCCTCAGTGTACAGAGCCCCGCTTGTCCTCAGTGTACAGAGCCCCGCTTGTCCTCAGTGTACAGAGCCCCGCTTGTCCTCAGTGTACAGAGCCCTGCTTGTCCTCAGTGTAGAGCCCCGCTTGTCCTCAGTGTACAGAGCCTGACTTCACAGAGCCCCGCTTGTCCTCACTGTACAGAGCCCCGCTTTTCCTCAGTGTACAGAGCCCCGCTTTTCCTCAGTGTACAGAGCCCCGCTTGTCCTCAGTGAACAGAGCCCCGCTTGTCCTCAGTGTACAGAGCCCCACTTGTCCTCAGTGTACAGAGCCCCCCTTGTCCTCAGTGTACAGAGCCCCGCTTGTCCTCAGTGTACAGAGCTCCGCTTGTCCTCAGTGTACAGAGCCCCGCTTGTCCTCACTGTACAGAGCCCCGCTTGTCCTCACAGTACAGAGCCCCGCTTGTTCTCACTGTACAGAGCCCCGCTTGTCCTCACTGTACAGAGCCCCGCTTGTCCTCATTGTACAGAGCCCCGCTTGTCCTCACTGTACAGAGCCCCGCTTGTCCTCAGTGTAAAGAGCCCCGCTTGTCCTCAGTGTACAGATCCCCGCTTGTCCTCAGTGTACAGAGCCCAGCTTGTCCTCAGTGTACAGAGCCCTGCTTGTCCTCAGTGTAAAGAGCCCTGCTTGCCCTCACTGTACAGAGCCCTGCTTGCCCTCACTGTACAGAGCCCCACTTGTTCTCGGTGTACAGAGCCCCGCTTGTCCTCATTGTACAGAGCCCTGCTTGTCCTCAGTGTACAGAGCCCTGCTTGTCCTCAGTGTACAGAGCCCCGCTTGTCCTCAGCGTACAGATCCCCACTTGTCCTCAGTGTACAGAGCCCAGCTTGTCCTCAGTGTACAGAGCCCTGCTTGTCCTCAGTGTAAAGAGCCCTGCTTGCCCTCACTGTTCAGAGCCCTGCTTGCCCTCACTGTACAGAGCCCCACTTGTCCTCGGTGTACAGAGCCCCGCTTGTCCTCATTGTACAGAGCCCTGCTTGTCCTCAGTGTACAGAGCCCTGCTTGTCCTCAGTGTACAGAGCCCTGCTTGTCCTCGGTGTACAGAGCCCCGCTTGTCCTCAGTGTACAGAGCCCTGCTTGTCCTCAGTGTACAGAACCCTGCTTGTCCTCGGTGTACAGAGCCCCGCTTGTCCTCACTGTACAGAGCCTGACTTCACAGAGCCCCGCTTGTCCTCACTGTACAGAGCCCCGCTTTTCCTCAGTGTACAGAGCCCCACTTTTCCTCAGTGTACAGAGCCCCGCTTGTCCTCAGTGTACAGAGCCCCGCTTGTCCTCAGTGTACAGAGCCCCACTTGTCCTCAGTGTACAGAGCCCCGCTTGTCCTCAGTGTACAGAGCCCCGCTTGTCCTCAGTGTACAGAGCCCCACTTGTCCTCAGTGTACAGAGCCCCGCTTGTCCTCAGTGTACAGAGCCCCGCTTGTCCTCAGTGTACAGAGCCCCGCTTGTCCTCAGTGTATAGAGCCCGCTTGTATTCACTGTATAGAGCCCCGCTTGTCCTCGGTGTACAGAGCCCCGCTTGTCCTCAGTGTACCGAGCCCTGCTTGTCCTCAGTGTACAGACCCCTGCTTGTCCTCAGTGTATAGAGCCCCGCTTGTCCTCAGTGTACACAGCCCCGCTTGTCCTCGGTGTATAGAGCCCCGCACAGGCAATAGTTGCAGTGGAAATATACACATTTTTTAACCAATGTATATAACAAATATACATATAATGGTATTATCTACATTATATAAAAAGTTTTTGTTGATGACAGGTTCACTTTAAGAGATTCAGCAGTTCAGGTGGTGATACCAAGACGCAAAAGTCTCCAGAGTCATCAGTTTTTTTATTAACAGCAAAGTCAACTTCAGTAGTCAGGCGCTGGGTCACCACCAGGGAAAGTGCAGGATGAGTAAGACCAGGAGAAAAGAAAGAGTTCCGAAACAAAGGAAGCGGAGGGGAAGGATGGGAGTGTAGAGAAAAGCCGGAACGAGAGAGAAAGAGAAAGAGAGAGAGAGAGAGAGAGAAAGAGAGAAAGAGAGAGAGAGAAAGAGAGAGAGAGAAAGAGAGAGAGAGAAAAAAAGAGAGAGAGAGAAAGAGAGAGAGAGAGAGAAACGAGAGAGAAAGAGAGAGAAAGAGAGAGAGAGAGAAAAAGAGTAAGAAAGAGAAAAAGAGAGAGAGAGAGAGAGAGAGAGAAAGAGAAAGAGAAAGAGAAGAGAGAGAGAGCAAAAAGAGAGAGAGAAAAAAAGAGAGAGAGAAAAAAAGAGAGAGAGAAAAAGAGAGAAAGAGGAAAGAAAGAGAGAGAGAGAAAGAGAGATAGAGAAAAAGAGAGAGAGAAAAGAGAGAGAGAGAAAAAGAGAGATAGAGAAAAAGAGAGAGAAAGAAAGATAGAGAAAGTGAGAAAAAGAGAGAGAAAGAGATAAAGAGAGAGAGAAAGAGAGAAGGGAGAAAGAGTAAGAGAAAGAGAGAAAAAGAGCAAGAGAAAGAGAGAGAAAAAAGAGAGAGAAAGAGAGAGAAAGAGAGAGAGAGAAAGAGAACGAAAGAGGAAGAAAGAGTAAGAAAGAGAAAAAGAGAAAAAGAGAGAAAAAGAGAGAGAGAGGAAAAAGAGAGAGCAAAAAGAGAGAGAAAAAAAGAGAGAGGGAGAGAAAGAGAGAGAGAGGAAAAAAAGAGAGA
>NW_026610693.1:67230-134472 GCF_029499605.1 Hyla sarda
GGTAGGGAATATGGTTCGACCAAGCTCCACAACGGTGCACCTCTGAACGACACTGACCAAATCCAACTGGGCTAGCCTCGCTGCATAGTAATATTTTCACAAGTAGGGTACAGACAGCCCCCCCAAACGTTTATTACATAACTGTGCGAGTGATACGCCTCAGATAAAACTTAAGATATCCGCCGCTATGAGCAGTCACACAGAGATCTGCGAGACGCATACGCAGTTTACTCACAGACATCGCGGGCCGCTCTCAGCCTAACCCTGGGAGCAGCGACCGCGATGTCCGTGATCACACTGCGCATGTGTGCGCGACTCGCAGATCACTGTGCCTGCTCGTACCGGCGGATTGCTGCAACCAGCATTCAAAGTAGGAGGCAAACTCTAGGGACGGTCAGAAGCGCATGTGCAGCATCAAATACTTTGTGGATGCGCGACGTGTGACCCTACCCCTACCTTTTTTAACCCCTTAAGGACACAGCCCATTTTATTTTTGCGTTTTTTTTCTTCCTCCTCGCCTTATAAAATCCATAACTTTTTTATGTGGCACCCCGAGACATCCGGCGCATGGAGCGAACACTGCTCCGCGACGGATGACTGGCGTTCACAGCCGCCATGCTCCCCTCCATTCACATCTATGTGAGGAGGCTTGATAGCTATGTACTAGCCATCACGCCCCCTCCCATAGACATGAACGGGGAAAAGGGGCAAGATGAATTTTTGTTATTTAAGTCTATGAGTCTGGATCCATGACAGGTCGTCCCAGGTGGTGCAGAGTGCGCGGCATTTCTCATACACTAGGCCTTTCGTGTGCGGTATTTCTCATACACTAGACCTTTCGTGCGCGGTATTTCTCATACACTAGGCCTTTCGTGTGCGGTATTTCTCATACACTAGGCCCTTTCGCGCGCGCAGTATTTCTCATACACTAGACCTTTAGTGTGCGGTATTTTTCATACACTAGGCCTTTCATGCGCGGTATTTCTCATACACTAGGCCTTTCATGCACGGTATTCTCATACACTAGGCCTTTCATGCACGGTATTTCTCATACACTAGGCCTTTCATGCGCGGTATTTCTCATACACTAGGCCTTTCATGCGCGGTATTTCTCATACACTAGGGCCTTTCGTGCGCGGTATTTCTCATACACTAGGCCTTTCGTGAGCGGTATTTCTCATACACTAGGCCTTTCGTGCGCGGTATTTCTCATACACTAGGCCTTTCGTGCGCGGTATTTCTCATACACTAGGCCTTTCGTGTGCAGTATTTCTCATACACTAGGCCTTTCGTGTGCAGTATTTCTCATACACTAGGCCTTTCGTGCGCGGTATTTCTCATACACTAGGCCTTTCGTGCGCGGTATTTCTCATACACTAGACCTTTCGTGAGCGGTATTTCTCATACACTAGGCCTTTCGTGTACGGTATTTCTCATACACTAGGTCTTTAGTGTGCGGTATTTCTCACACTAGGTCTTTCGTGCGCAGTATTTCTCATACACTAGGCCTTTCGTGTGGCGGTATTTCTCATACACTTGGCCTTTCGTGTGCGGTATTTCTCATACACTAGGCCTTTCATGTGCAGTATTTCTTCATACACTAGGCCTTTCATGTGCGGTATTTCTCATACACTAGACCTTTCGTGCGCGGTATTTCTCATACACTAGACCTTTTCGTGAGCGGTATTTCTCATACACTAAGGCCTTTCATGTGCAGTATTTCTCATACACTAGGCCTTTCATGTGCGGTATTTCTCATACACTAGACCTTTCGTGTGGCAGTATTTCTCATACACTAGGCCTTTCGTGTGCAGTATTTCTCATACACTAGACCTTTCGTGTGCAGTATTTCTCATACACTAGGCCTTTCATGTGCGGTATTTCTCATACACTAGACCTTTCTTTGTGCGGTATTTCTCATACACTAGACCTTTCGTGTGCAGTATTTCTCATACACTAGGTCTTTCGTGCGCAGTATTTGTCATACACTAGGTCTTTCGTGTGCAGTATTTCTCATTACACTAGGTCTTTCGTGTGCAGTATTTCTCATACACAAGGCCTTTAGTGTGCAGTATTTCTCATACACTAGGCCTTTTCATGTGCGGTATTTTCTCATACACTAGGCCTTTCATGTGCGGTATTTCTCATACACTAGACCTTTCTTTGTGCGGTATTTCTCATACACTAGGCCTTTCGTGCGCAGTATTTCTCATACACTAGGTCTTTCGTGTGCAGTATTTCTCATACACTAGGTCTTTCGCGCGCAGTATTTCTCATACACTAGGCCTTTCGTGCGCGGTATTTCTCATACACTAGGCCTTTCGTGCGCGGTATTTCTCATACACTAGGCCTTTAGTGTGCAGTATTCCTCATACACTTGGCCTTTCATGTGCGGTATTTCTCATACACTAGACCTTTCACGTGCGGTATTTCTCATACACTAGGCCTTTCGTGTGCGGTATTTCTCATACACTAGGCCCTACCCCTACCCCTACCTTTTTTAACCCCTTAAGGACACAGCCCATTTTATTTTTGCGTTTTTTTTTCTTCCTCCTCGCCTTATTAAATCCATAACTTTTTTATGTGGCACCCGAGACATCCGGCGCATGGAGCGAACACTGCTACGCGACGGATGACTGGCGTTCACAGCCGCCATGCTTCCTCCATTCACGTCTATGTGAGGAGGCTTGATAGCTATGTACTAGCCGTCACGCCCCCTCCCATAGACATGAACGGGGAAAAGGGACAAGATGAATTTTTGTTATTTAAGTCTATGAGTCTGGATCCATGACAGGTCGTCCCAGGTGGTGCAAAGTGCGCGGTATTTCTCATACACTAGGCCTTTCTTGCGCGGTATTTCTCATACACTAGACCTTTCGTGCGCAGTATTTCTCATACACTAGGTCTTTAGTGTGCGGTATTTCTCATACACTAGGTCTTTCGTGCGCGGTATTTTCATACACTAGGCCTTTCGTGTGCGGTATTTCTCATACACTAGGCCTTTCGTGCGCTGTATTTCTCATACACTAGACCTTTCATGTGCAGTATTTCTCATACACTAGACCTTTCATGTGCTGTATTTCTCATACACTAGACCTTTCGTGTGCGGTATTTCTCATACACTAGGCCTTTCATGTGCTGTATTTCTCATACACTAGACCTTTCGTGTGCGGTATTTCTCATACACTAGGTCTTTAGTGTGCGGTATTTCTCATACACTAGGTCTTTAGTGTGCGGTATTTCTCATACACTAGACCTTTCGTGTGCGGTATTTCTCATACACTAGACCTTTCGTGAGCGGTATTTCTCATACACTAGGTCTTTAGTGTGCGGTATTTCTCACACTAGGTCTTTCGTGCGCAGTATTTCTCATACACTAGGCCTTTCGTGTGCGGTATTTCTCATACACTTGGCCTTTCGTGTGCGGTATTTCTCATACACTAGGCCTTTCATGTGCAGTATTTCTCATACACTAGGCCTTTCATGTGCAGTATTTCTCATACACTAGGCCTTTCATGTGCGGTATTTCTCATACACTAGACCTTTCGTGCGCTGTATTTCTCATACACTAGACCTTTCGTGAGCGGTATTTCTCATACACTAGGCCTTTCATGTGCAGTATTTCTCATACACTAGGCCTTTCATGTGCGGTATTTCTCATACACTAGACCTTTCTTTGTGCGGTATTTCTCATACACTAGACCTTTCGTGTGCAGTATTTCTCATACACTAGGCCTTTCTTGCGCGGTATTTCTCATACACTAGGTCTTTCGCGTGCAGTATTTCTCATACACTAGGCCTTTCATGTGCAGTATTTCTCATACACTAGGCCTTTCATGTGCGGTATTTCTCATACACTAGACCTTTCTTTGTGCGGTATTTCTCATACACTAGACCTTTCGTGTGCAGTATTTCTCATACACTAGGTCTTTCGTGCGCAGTATTTCTCATACACTAGGTCTTTCGTGTGCAGTATTTCTCATACACTAGGTCTTTCGTGTGCAGTATTTCTCATACACAAGGCCTTTAGTGTGCAGTATTTCTCATACACTAGGCCTTTCATGTGCGGTATTTCTCATACACTAGGCCTTTCATGTGCGGTATTTCTCATACACTAGACCTTTCTTTGTGCGGTATTTCTCATACACTAGACCTTTCGTGTGCAGTATTTCTCATACACTAGGCCTTTCGTGCGCGGTATTTCTCATACACTAGGCCTTTCGTGCGCGGTATTTCTCATACACTAGGCCTTTAGTGTGCAGTATTCCTCATACACTTGGCCTTTCATGTGCGGTATTTCTCATACACTAGACCTTTCACGTGCGGTATTTCTCATACACTAGGCCTTTCGTGTGCGGTATTTCTCATACACTAGGCCCTACCCCTACCCCTACCTTTTTTAACCCCTTAAGGACACAGCCCATTTTATTTTTGCGTTTTTTTTCTTCCTCCTCGCCTTATTAAATCCATAACTTTTTTATGTGGCACCCGAGACATCCGGCGCATGGAGCGAACACTGCTCCGCGACGGATGACTGGCGTTCACAGCCGCCATGCTTCCTCCATTCACGTCTATGTGAGGAGGCTTGATAGCTATGTACTAGCCGTCACGCCCCCTCCCATAGACATGAACGGGGAAAAGGGACAAGATGAATTTTTGTTATTTAAGTCTATGAGTCTGGATCCATGACAGGTCGTCCCAGGTGGTGCAAAGTTCGCGGCATTTCTCATACACTAGACCTTTCATGTGCAGTATTTCTCCTACACTAGGCCTTTCGTGCGCGGTATTTCTCATACACTAGGCCTTTCGTGTGCGGTATTTCTCATACACTAGACCTTTCGTGCGCAGTATTTCTCATACACTAGGTCTTTCGTGCACGGTATTTCTCATACACTAGGTCTTTCGTGCGCAGTATTTCTCATACACTAGACCTTTCATGTGCAGTATTTCTCATACACTAGGCCTTTCTTGCGCGGTATTTCTCATACACTAGGTCTTTCGCGTGCAGTATTTCTCATACACTAGGCCTTTCATGTGCGGTATTTCTCATACACTAGACCTTTCTTTGCGCGGTATTTCTCATACACTAGGTCTTTCGCGTGCAGTATTTCTCATACACTAGGCCTTTCATGTGCGGTATTTCTCATACACTAGACCTTTCGTGTGCGGTATTTCTCATACACTAGACCTTTCGTGTGCAGTATTTCTCATACACTAGGTCTTTCGTGCGCAGTATTTCTCATACACTAGACCTTTCGTGTGCGGTATTTCTCATACACTAGACCTTTCGTGTGCGGTATTTCTCATACACTAGGTCTTTCGTGTGCAGTATTTCTCATACACTAGGTCTTTCGTGTGCAGTATTTCTCATACACAAGGCCTTTAGTGTGCAGTATTTCTCATACACTAGGCCTTTCATGTGCGGTATTTCTCATACACTAGGCCTTTCATGTGCGGTATTTCTCATACACTAGACCTTTCTTTGTGCGGTATTTCTCATACACTAGACCTTTCGTGTGCGGTATTTCTCATACACTAGGCCTTTCGTGTGCAGTATTTCTCATACACTAGGTCTTTCGCGCGCAGTATTTCTCATACACTAGGCCTTTCGGGCGCGGTATTTCTCATACACTAGGCCTTTCGTGCGCGGTATTTCTCATACACTAGGCCTTTCATGTGCGCTATTCCTCATACACTTGGCCTTTCATGTGCGGTATTTCTCATACACTAGACCTTTCACGTGCGGTATTTCTCATACACTAGGCCTTTCGTGTGCGGTATTTCTCATACACTAGGCCCTACCCCTACCCCTACCTTTTTTAACCCCTTAAGGACACAGCCCATTTTATTTTTGCGTTTTTTTTCTTCCTCCTCGCCTTATTAAATCCATAACTTTTTTATGTGGCACCCGAGACATCCGGCGCATGGAGCGAACACTGCTCCGCGACGGATGACTGGCGTTCACAGCCGCCATGCTTCCTCCATTCACGTCTATGTGAGGAGGCTTGATAGCTATGTACTAGCCGTCACGCCCCCTCCCATAGACATGAACGGGGAAAAGGGGCAAGCTGAATTTTTGTTATTTAAGTCTATGAGTCTGGATCCATGACAGGTCGTCCCAGGTGGTGCAGAGTGGGCGGCATTTCTCATACACTAGGCCTTTCTTGTGCTGTATTTCTCCTACACTAGGCCTTTCGTGCGCGGTATTTCTCATACACTAGGCCTTTCGTGTGCGGTATTTCTCATACACTAGACCTTTCGTGCGCAGTATTTCTCATACACTAGGTCTTTCGTGCACGGTATTTCTCATACACTAGGTCTTTCGTGCACGGTATTTCTCATACACTAGACCTCTCGTGCGCAGTATTTCTCATACACTAGGCCTTTCGTGTGCGGTATTTCTCATACACTAGACCTTTTGTGTGCGGTATTTCTCATACACTAGACCTTTCGTGCGCGGTATTTGTCATACACTAGACCTTTCGTGTGCGGTATTTGTCATACACTAGACCTTTCGTGTGCGGTATTTCTCATACACTAGGCCTTTCGTGTGCGGTATTTCTCATACACTAGGCCTTTCGTGCGCAGTATTTCTCATACACTAGGCCTTTCGTGTGCGGTATTTCTCATACACTAGGCCTTTCGTGTGCGGTATTTCTCATACACTAGGCCTTTCGTGCGCGGTATTTCTCATACATTAGGCCTTTCGTGTGCGGTATTTCTCATACACTAGGCCTTTCGTGCGCAGTATTTCTCATACACTAGGCCTTTCGTGTGCGGTATTTCTCATACACTAGGCCTTTCGTGTGCGGTATTTCTCATACACTAGGCCTTTCGTGCGCAGTATTTCTCATACACTAGGCCTTTCGTGTGCGGTATTTCTCATACACTAGGCCTTTCGTGTGCGGTATTTCTCATACACTAGGCCTTTCGTGCGCAGTATTTCTCATACACTAGGCCTTTCGTGCGCGGTATTTCTCATACACTAGGCCTTTCGTGTGCAGTATTTCTCATACACTAGGCCTTTCGTGCGCGGTATTTCTCATACACTAGACCTTTCGTGTGCGGTATTTCTCATACACTAGGCCTTTCGTGTGCGGTATTTCTCACACTAGGCCTTTCGTGTGCGGTATTTCTCATACACTAGGCCTTTCGTGCGCGGTATTTCTCATACACTAGGCCTTTCGTGCGCGGTATTTCTCATACACTAGGCCTTTAGTGTGCAGTATTTCTCATACACTAGGCCTTTCGTGTGCGGTATTTCTCATACACTAGGCCTTTCGTGTGCGGTATTTCTCATACACTAGACCTTTCGTGCGCGGTATTTCTCATACACTAGGCCTTTCTTTGCCCGGTATTTCTCATACACTAGGCCTTTAGTGTGCGGTATTTCTCATACACTAGGCCTTTCATGTGCAGTATTTCTCATACACTAGGCCTTTCGTGCGCGGTATTTCTTATACACTAGACCTTTCGTGCGCGGTATTTCTCATACACTAGGCCTTTCGTGTGCAGTATTTCTCATACACTAGGCCTTTCGTGTGCGGTATTTCTCATACACTAGGCCTTTCATGTGCAGTATTTCTCATACACTAGACCTTTCGTGCGCGGTATTTCTCATACACTAGACCTTTCGTGCGCGGTATTTCTCATACACTAGGCCTTTCTTTGCCCAGTATTTCTCATACACTAGACCTTTCATGCGCGGTATTTCTCATACACTAGGCCTTTCGTGCGCGGCATTTCTCATACACTAGGCCTTTCGTGCGTGGTATTTCTCATACACTAGACCTTTCTTTGCCCAGTATTTCTCATACACTAGGCCTTTCATGCGCGGTATTTCTCATACACTAGGCCTTTCGTGCGCGGTATTTCTCATACACTAGGCCTTTCGTGCGCTGTATTTCTCATACACTAGGTGTAGTGAATATAGGCTGAGGATATCATTTTTAGGAAAATATGGTGGATAATCTCTGGCTCCTAGCTGTCTGGGACCCTGTTTGAAATGCATATGTATCCTCTGGACCTCTGAGCATTTCCCTTTTGTCTGTACCCCTGCTTGTCCCCATATGCTTTGACACTTTGTATCCTGTTGTCGGTTATATTACATATCCTTTGACGCCTAGCTATGCGAAGCCTCAAGACAGCTTGTTTGCGGATTGAGTTAATTGCGCATCCTGCCAAGCTGGTGCCAATTCGAACAAAAGGTGTACCTTTTACACATAGTGAAATATGTCCCAGTTGTAGAAATATGTTTTCAGGGCTCCCCTTAGTAGCCATAGTTATATATCTCCCAGAATCATGATCCCCGAATATTAGGCTTTATGTAGAACCCAAACATGACCCCATTGTACCCATAGATTAAGCTGTATGTATCCTATAACTATGTATAACCCCTTCATGTATCCTATCAAAATGTGCGTTATAATATCACCATATCAATAAGTGTACTGCCATCTATGTCACATCGGTTGTGTACGATGGGATTTATGGTTTATGGACTATCAATCTGTGTTTGAGAGGAGGTGGGGACATTTGGGAGGTGGGATGATGTGGGCTGATCTAAGAAGACACTGGAGACCTCCCTTCTAACCCAACCCCCAGCTGCACCCATAAAAGTGGTGGGCCCACCCCATCTAGTTGTTACAAGTTTGGGGCCCATTCTGAATGGACTTGTGCCACTATTTTTCTTCCTTGGCCCCAGGACGGATTAGGACTTTACTCAACGACGTTAAGTATGGAACTCTTCTGATTTTTATTCCCCTTTTATTTTATAACTGTTTCGCACATTTCGTATGTCTGTTTCTTTAATTCTTTTTGTAACTAAGTACTGTACCTTTTATGTACATTAAAGCCATATCGCTTGATCGGAGGGCTCCGTGCACTATCAGCAACCATAGCGACTATAGCCCACTTAAGGTTCTAGTTTTTTCACCAAACCCTCGTATTCCACTGCAAGATGTCTTACAAAACTAGGAGGAAGGCAAAGGAGAACAATAGGCTCCGTAAACTGATGGATTTCTACCTCGCTGCTGAGCCGGGAGATTTTCAAGATGGCGCGGGCCCGCGCTCCCCGGCTAGCGTGGGCTCCTCCGGCTCCCGGATGCATAGAATCAAGCACTCCTTATCCCGAGAGGACAACCGGAGGAGTGTATCTGCACCACCAAGCCCTGTACCTGATGACCGGGAGTGTGGTAGCCTGCCTCTGAGCTCCGGAGACCACAGCCGCAGACTGGATGGAGGAGGACTGCCGTCCTCTGCTCCTGCTTCACCGCTCACAGGCAGCCCGGCCAAGCAGAGGCAACGTTTGCACCCCACAGGAGATGAAAAGCAAGGGGAAGAGGTGAGTGACACTACTGCTTATGTTGCGGACTGCCTAGCAAGTCACCCCTCATCTAATGCCCCAGTTACTGAAGTGACTTTAAAGAACATGCTTATGGCCCTGCACCAGTCCATACATGGATGTTGCTACTATGCTGTCTCCTGTGCAGAGGGACATTACTGAAGTGCAATCCCGTGTCAGCCATATCGAAAATAAGATGGGAGATCTGGTCTCATTCCACAATGAGTTATTGGATGCACATTATGAAGTAGAAGATGAAATGAATGTTATGAAGGCCAAGATGGAGGATCTGGAGGATAAGTCCCGCCGGAATAACATTAAATTCCGGGGGGGTACCTGAACGTATACCACCATCAGCTTTCAAGAAGTTCTTACAGGACTTTATTAAGTTAGTCCTCCCACACAGCACGGATATTGATATGGTGATAGATAGGGCCCACAGGGTCCCGCGACTTAAACACCTTGCTGAGGATATACCACGTGACGTGTTGGCCAGGATTCATTATTTTCATATTAAAGAGGAACTGATGGCTGCTGCGAGGAAACCTCTTGATTTACCTGAAGACTTTAGCAAGATCCTATTGTTCACGGATTTGTCGGCGGCTACTTTGCAGCAGCGGCGTACATTGGCGCCGGTCACCACTGTGCTCCGAGATCATAATATTTTATATCGTTGGGGGTTCCCTGTGCGCCTTCTCATTCAGCGGGATAACAATACGCATGTGGTGCGCAACATGGAAGAGGGCATTCACCTTCTCCGAAAATGGAACTTACCTCCGCCAAAAGATCCGTCCGCTGCTAGGAAATCCCATCCTAGAATCGCAGAGGAATGGAAGAAAGTGGGTCCTGCGACTTGAGGGCATGCTCCACTAATAGTGCCGGCCTTTGATCGTTGGGCTAACCTTGCTCAAGTGAACTATGTTCCCATGTCTAGATGATCTTATCTGCTTTTTTTTGCAGGTTTTCATGGTTCTTACTATATTGTTGGCACATTTGTGCGGTTTTGTAGTAACCTTTTTGCAGGTGGACTTATTCATATGTTGGTGGATCCTGAGATGCTTTCAGATATCTTAATGCATGTTGTACTGTTAGAGTTTAAGCATTATTGGATAAAACAACATGGTTATTTGTTTCTCCTCTATTAATGTTAACGGGCTGAATAGCCCACAGAAGAGGAACTCTCTTTGGAACGAAGAGAAAGGGTTGAAAAGTGATGTGATATGTGCGCAGGAAACGCACATGCTCAAAAATGATGCGCCTAGGCTGCGAAACCGTTTTTTTCCTCATGTATTCCAAGCGCATGCACATTCTAAGGTTAGGGGTGTGATTATCGCTATCAAGCACACGGTGGCGTTCCAACTCAAGGAAGTGATAACGGATACTCAGGGTAGATTTGTTATTGTGGTTGGATATTTGAATAATGTTCTTTATATACTGGCCTCTATCTACGCACCTAATAGGGGACAAGGGAGATTTCTGCGCAAAATCCTCTCCAAACTTGATAAGCACCGCCAGGGCAGAGTCATTATATGTGGGGATATTAACTCTATTGTGGATAGGGACTGGGATTGTACAGGAGGCTCGCACCTTAGACCTTCGGAGATAAAACATATCATCATGTCGTCGGATATGCATGATGTCTGGAGAGCTCACCCCCCCTCTGAAAGAGATTTTACGTTTCATTCTGCGGCTCATAATAGCTATGCTAGATTAGATATGTTCCTGGTGGATAGGACCGTGCTGCTGGATGCTATTGCCTCCTCCATTGAGCTGATCAAGTGGTCTGACCACGCCGCTATTACCCTGACCCTAACTGAAAAGGACAAACTCACGCTTACGTATCTGTGGCGGGCCAATCAATATATTATTAATCATCCTGTTCATTCCAATATAATTAGTAGGGACTTGGAGGAATATTTTAAGGTACATGCTGACTCCCAGATTGCAATCTCTTCTGTGTGGAATGCCCATAAGGCGTTTATAGGCGGAACCTTTATTAAATTAGGCGCTCAACTAAAAAGAGTTAGAATGGCGGAAATCACTAAATTATTGGATGATATCAAAAGCTGTGAGATTCTTAATAAATCCTCCCCATCTACGACTTATGCGACTAAATTAAAAGAACTAAGATCTAGTCTTAGGGAGCGACTCTTTGTGGATTTTGAAAGAAGAGCTAGGAAACTGAAGGCGACTTATTACGCTTGTTCGGACAGAGCTGGGAAAATCCTAGCATCTCGCATTAAAACTCAACTGTCACGATGCCGGCTGGCAGGTAGTGGATCCTCTGTGCCAGAGAGGGATTGGCGTGGACCGTGCTAGAGGATCGGTTCTAAGTCACTACTGGTTTTCACCAGAGCCCGCCGCAAAGCGGGATGGTCTTGCTGCGGCGGTAGTGACCAGGTCGTATCCCCTAGCAACGGCTCAACCTCTCTGGCTGCTGAAGATAGGCGCGGTACAAGGGAGTAGACAGAAGCAAGGTCGGACGTAGCAGAAGGTCGGGGCAGGCAGCAAGGATCGTAGTCAGGGGCAACGGCAGGAGGTCTGGAACACAGGCTAGGAACACACAAGGAAACGCTTTCACTGGCACTAAGGCAACAAGATCCGGCGAGGGAGTGAAGGGGAAGTGAGGTGATATAGGGAAGTGCACAGGTGTAAACACTAATTGGAACCACTGCGCCAATCAGCGGCGCAGTGGCCCTTTAAATCGCAAAGACCCGGCGCGCGCGCGCCCTAGGGAGCGGGGCCGCGCGCGCCGGGACAGAACTGACGGAGAGCGAGTCAGGTACGGGAGCCGGGGTGCGCATCGCGAGCGGGCGCTACCCGCATCGCGAATCGCATCCCGGCCAGAGGCGGTATCGCAGCGCCCCGGGTCCGTGGAACCGAGCGGAGCGCTGCAGTGAGAGGAGTGTAGCGAGCGCTCCGGGGAGGAGCGGGGACCCGGAGCGCTCGGCGTAACATCAACAGCTTAAATCCACTATTCCATTTTTATGGAATAGTAATAAACGAGGCAAAATAGTTGATCCTAAAGCAATAGCGAATAGATTTCAACAATTCTATGCCACTTTATATAACTTGAACGGTGACAACTCTACGCCCCAACCCACTAGTGACTCTATTAATGCCTTCTTAGATTTGGTTCACTTACCAAAACTAACAACAGCCCAAATTGCTGATCTAAAAACCCCCTTTAGCGTGGAGGAATTGGATAGGGTGATTCGGTCCCTCCCCTCCGGGAAATGTCCTGGACCAGACGGGCTCACTAATGAGTACTTTAAAAAGTTTGCCCACATTCTTCGTATCCCCATGTTGTTGTTTTTTGAAACGGCGGTGGCCTCCGGATCCCTTCCAGAAGAAAACCAGAAAGCTCTCATTGTCACCTTGCCTAAGGCTGGGAAGGAGCCGGACGTCCCCCAAAACCTTAGGCCCATATCCCTTTTAAATTACGACGTTAAAATCTATGCTAAACTAATTGCGACGCGCTTAGCCTCCACTTTACCTAGTTTAATAAACCCAGATCAGACTGGTTTTGTTGTAAGACGTCAATCGTCTGATAACTCTCGGAGGGTACTTAATTTAATACAGTATGTTAATTATTACAAAACCCCTGCTGTAATGGTAGCCTTAGATGCCGAAAAGGCGTTTGATCGCCTTCACTGGGATTACGCCTTTGCGGTTTTGGATAAAATGGGGTTTCAGGGAGAAATACTTACAGCTATTAAGGCTCTATACTCAGCTCCCTCGGCGCAAGTCTTTACTAATGGGACTCTGTCTGACCCTTTCCGCCTGACCAACGGAACCCGACAAGGGTGTCCTTTATCTCCCTTGCTTTTTATCCTATCTCTAGAACCGTTGGCGCAGGCGGTGAGGGAGGCAGATGCCATTTCTGGGGTTAAGGTGGGTCCAGTAGACCATGTAATATCTCTTTACGCAGATGACATTATCCTGTCGCTGTCCAGACCTGAGATATCCCTCCCTGCAGCGCTGTCACTTCTAACTAGATTCGGGGCTATATCATACTACAAATTGAATGAACAGAAATCCCAGGTCCTGCCTCTACACGTACCCCCTCCGCTTTTAGAGGTCTTAAAACTTAAGTATCCATTAGACTGGCAGCAACATAATATTAAATACCTAGGTATATCCCTAACTTCTGACTCACAAGCCTTGTACTCTACCAACTACTCTCCGTTCCTAAAAGTATTAGAAAACGATCTAGGTTCTATTGGTAAATTAGAAATTTCTTGGTTGGGCAGGATAGCTGCGTTTAAAATGTCAGTACTCCCGAAGCTGTTATACCTCTTCCGTACACTACCTATTAAACCACCCTTGTCCTTTTTTACCAGAGCGAGGAAACTAATTCCATCCTTTGCCTGGGCCAATAATAGACCAAGGGGCTGTTGGGGGATTGGGAATCCCAGATATGCGGAGATATCATACGGCCACACTTATATCTTTGCTGAAACCGTGTTGGGAGAGAAGAATGGAGGTTCCCTGGGTTGAAATTGAGTGTTTTTTATTGTCAACATGCGACCCTCGATGTATGTTATTTTTACATGCTTGGCAAGTCACTACTCCACCTAGAACCTCCCTGTTTACTAAGGCCGCTCAACAATGTTGCGCATACGCCCAGCAGATTAGTTCCAAGGTCTCTCCTATGGGGAACAGAACGGCTCCATTGTCTGTGTTATCTCTGGTGGTGGGTGATTTGGATGTGAGGAAATGGATGGAGAAGGGTGTTCGTTGTGTAGCGGATCTATATGAACATGGTGTCTTGTTGCAATTTCCTGATCTCATGACTAAGTTTGCTCTCCCGGTACAATTGTTATTTCCATACTTACGCATGAAGCATTTCTTGGAACAATCTTGGCTAGGGTTACCACCTATGAGCCTCAGCTTCCTTGATTATTTTACTAAACGGCTTAGGGGCCTTAAACCGTTATATGAAGATTTCAACTCATGTACCTTATTAGAAAAGACACAGTATATGAAGTCATGGGAGTTGGATATGGGGCTTCCTCTTGACGAATGGTCTAGGGCGTTTAAATACCCCCGCATGTCTTTAAAGGCTATTTCTCATGTGGAGGCTGCGGTTAAAACACACCTTAGATGGTACTACACACCTGCTAGACTTCATGCTATGTATCCGCCGAGTTCTGATAAGTGTTGGAGAGGATGCTCACAAAGAGGCACGCTGTCACATGTATTGTGGTCATGTCCAAACCTTGCGCAATATTGGAAGGATGTAGAAAGGTTCTTGGGTACCATATTGGGAGGTCCAGTACACCTTTCCCCCCAAACAGCATTGCTGCTGATGGACCTACAGAAGTTCCCTCCTTACGTAAGACAATTTTTATGTAAGGTCCTAGTTTTAGCTAAAATTTTAATCACCCGTAAATGGAAAACGGCCTATTCCCCCAGCTTAGAAGACTTGATTTCCTTGATAGCCCATATTTGTAAACTGGAAGAGACTTGGGCAATAGGTCAAGGGCACATTAGTAAACATATGAAACTCTGGGAACCTTGGTACTCGGTGAATTAATTAAGGGATGACTACTGGGAGGAGTTAATCATATCCTCAGCTCTCCCCATCTCTTTTCCCATTCCTTCCTCCTCTCCCCCCCCCCCTCCTCTCTTCCTTTCTCTTGTTCCGTCTCAACCTTTTCCTTCTTCTCTGAGCTTTCTCTACCCCTATGTTTGTCTATTTTCAGCAGTCTGCTTCTCTGGTCTCCCTCTCCGTACCCCCCCCTCCTCTGGCTAGTTATCTCCTGGTTCTTCAATTATAATTTGGCGATTGATATACCACAGGGGATGAAGAAAATGGTATCCAAGGGATAGTGTATGGTGTAACTGTGAAACCTACTGGGTAAAACGGAGTGTTTGCAGACAGCCCTAGTAGATGTTTGGTCGATAGTCATTACTCTTCTGTTTAAGACAGCTTGGACAGTCACATATACCGTATTTATCGGCGTATAACACGCACTTTTTAGGCAAAAATTTTTAGCCTAAAGTCTGTGTGCGTGTTATACGCCGATACACCCCCAGGAAAGGCAGAGGGAGAGAGGCCGTCGCTGCCCGCTTCTCTCCCCCTGCCTTTCCTGGGGTCTAGAGCGCTGCTGTCGGCCCTTCTCACCCCCTGGTTATCGGCGCAGCTGCCCGTTCTGTCCCCCTGACTATCGGTGCCGGCGCCGATAGCCAGGGGGAGAGAAGCGGCGCCGACAGCCAGGGGGAGAGAAGGGGCAGCGGCACCCATTGCCGGCGCCGCTGCCCCGTTGCCTCCCCCCATCCCCGGTGACCTAATTACCTGAGTCGGGTCCGCGCTGCTGCAGGCCTCCGTCGTGCGTCCCTGGCGTCGTTGTTATGCGCTGAACGGCGCGGCGCATGACGTCAGTGCGCCGCGCCGTGCATAGCAACGACGGAGGCCTGCAGCAGCGCGGACCCGACTCAGGTAATTATGCCACCGGGGATGGGGGGAGGCAACGGGGCAGCGGCGCCGGCAATGGGTGCCGCTGCCCCTTCTCTCCCCCTGGCTGTCGGCGCCGCTTCTCTCCCCCTGGCTATCGGCGCCGGCACCGATAGTCAGGGGGACAGAACGGGCAGCGGCGCCGATAACCAGGGGGTGAAAAGGGCCGACAGCAGCGCTCTAGACCCCAGGAAAGGCAGGGGGAGAGAAGCGGGCAGCGACGGCCTCTCTCCCCCTGCCTTTCCTGGGGGTATATCGGGGTATACACGCGCACACACGCACCCTCATTTTACCATGGATATTTGGGTAAAAAACTTTTTTTACCCAAATGTCCTTGGTAAAATGAGGGTGCGTGTTATAGGCCGGTGCGTGGTATACCCCGATAAATACGGTACATATATGGTGTCAGGATTCACACATGCACAGACACCCATGGGGTGTATTATGCTCATAATTTCCACCGTAAGCTATTCTTTAACATTTCTGAGTTTAAACGACCAATGCTTATAATTTCCACCGTGTTTTTATTTTCTTTATTTTGTTGTTATCTTTGACTAAGAAATGATTTTGTTTCTTCTCATTCCCTCCAATAATATACATACGTGTCATGCCGACTTTACAGAAAGAGGGAATAGATGGTTATTGTTATTGGTTAATTTTCTTTTTTCTCTGTGTACACTGCTGATTTATGTAACATTCTTTGCATATGTCTTACTGAACGAATGTACACACAGTTCTGATGTAGATGTGATACTGCTGTTTATTGCTACTGGAAAAAGTTTAATAAAAACCTTTGAAACGTAAAGCCATAACTTTAATGCGTAGCCTTGTATGCTCTAACGAACCTATAGCCCTATATAGTTGTATTAGTGTATATGTCAAAGTGCAGAGTATAAGAATCTGTGTATGAACGGAGGCGTTCTATCGGCCTACTGATAGATGGTGGCAGCGTATTGGTGTGTGGGCATGTGGACTGGTTTTGGGGTGCGTATAGCTCATTTTTGGGGCCTATTGTGGTAGGTGTGTGTGAAGGTGAGTGTGGAAGAAGAGTACCCCTATACCTTCCCAGCCGAGGTCACGTGTGCAGGGAAGACACAGGGACCTACACCCAGTGTGTGTTTAAGCTGCTTCACTGGCTCATAAGGGAGCAGAGCGTGCTCAAGGGAGCCGAGAGTGAACGTGCCACGGTGGCAGCTTAGAGGTAGAATATTAGAGTAGATAATCTGTTGGGTTTGGTGTTAATTTTGTCTGCTCACTCTTTTCTGAGAGGTGTGGACGTGTCCGTACGCCAGGTCGTGAGGTACTGTACGTGACACTAGGCCTTTCGTGTGCGGTATTTCTCATACACTAGGCCTTTCGTGCGCGGTATTTCTCATACACTAGGCCTTTCGTGCGCGGTATTTCTCATACACTAGACCTTTCGTGCGCGGTATTTCTCATACACTAGGCCTTTCGTGCGCGGTATTTTTCATACACTAGGCCTTTCGTGCGCAGTATTTCTCATACACTAGACCTTTCGTGTGCGGTATTTCTCATACACTAGGCCTTTCGTGCGCGGTATTTCTCATACACTAGGCCTTTCGTGCGCGGTATGTCTCATGCACTAGGCCTTTCGTGCGCGGTATTTCTCATACACTAGACCTTTAGTGCGCGGTATTTCTCATACACTAGGCCTTTCGTGCGCAGTATTTCTCATACACTAGGCCTTTCGTGTGCAGTATTTCTCATACACTAGACCTTTCGTGTGCGGTATTTCTCATGCACTAGGCCTTTCGTGCGCGGTATTTCTCATACACTAGACCTTTCGTGCGCGGTGTGGACCGGACGCCTCCCAAAGAGCAGGACGAGCCTCAACCATAGTAATCAGGGCCTCATTATGTAGAAGACTCGTCCGGCTCCTCCTCACTTTGTGTCCGACCTGCGCGGCTTTTACCCCCTGAAATAAGAAAGAATATATTTATGGGGGAGAAACCTGTAGAGGGGATTCAGTCCACAATACAAGCAATCATATTGTCTCTTTACTCCATGAAGAAATCTGATTGTTTGTTATGGGAACTAAATTACAATAAAAAAAACACACACATATAGTTCCGTCACAAATACTTACAAGACCACATCCTCTGCCGCTTATCTTGTCACCAGGACTGGTGCAAGAATTATTGACACCATAGGCAAAAGCTAAGTTTGCTGCCCTTTGAGTCGCCCCACCTTACTACTGGGGTGACACACTGTAACAAACCTCCTCCTCATGTAATCTCCTCACTACTGGGGTGACACACTGCAACAAACCTCCTCCTCATGTAATCTCCTAACTACTGGGGTGACACAATGTAACAAACCTCCTCCTCATGTAATCTCCTTACTACTGGGGTGACACACTGTAACCAACCTCCTCCTCATGTAATCTCCTTACTACTGGGGTAACACACTGTAACAAACCTCCTCCTCATGTAATCTCCTTACTACTGGGGTAACACACTGTAACAAACCTCCTCCTCATGTAATCTCCTTACTACTGGGGTGACACACTGTAACCAACCTCCTCCTCATGTAATCTCCTTACTACTGGGGTAACACACTGTAACAAACCTCCTCCTCATGTAATCTCCTTACTACTGGGGTAACACACTGTAACAAACCTCCTCCTCATGTAATCTCCTTACTACTGGGGTAACACACTGTAACAAACCTCCTCCTCATGTAATCTCCTTACTACTGGGGTAACACACTGTAACAAACCTCCTCCTCATGTAATCACCTTACTACTGGGGTGACACACTATAACAATCCTCCTCATGTAATCTCTTTACTACTGGGGTGACACACTGTAACAAACCTCCTCCTCATGTTATCTCCTTGCTACTGGGGTGACACACTGTAACAAACCTCCTCCTCATGTCATCTCCTTACTACTGGGGTGACACACTGTAACAAACCTCCTCCTCATGTAATCTCCTTACTACTGGGGTGACACACTGTAACAAACCTCCTCCTCATGTAATCTCCTTACTACTGGGATGACACACTGTAACAAACCTCCTCCTCATGTAATCTCCTTACTACTGGGGTAACACACTGTAACAAACCTCCTCCTCATGTAATCTCCTTACTACGGGGGTGACACACTGTAACAAACCTCCTCCTCATGTAATCTCCTTACTACGGGGGTGACACACTGTAACAAACCTCCTCCTCATGTAATCTCCTTACTACTGGGGTGACACACTGTAACAAACCTCCTCCTCATGTAATCTCCTTACTACTGGGGTGACACACTGTAACAAACCTCCTCCTCATGTAATCTCCTTACTACTGGGGTGACACACTTTAACAAACCTCCTCCACATGTAATCTCCTCACTACTGGGGTGACACACTGTAACAAACCTCCTCCTCATGTAATCTTACTACTAGAATGACACACTGTAACAAACCTCCTCCTCATGTAATCTCTTTACTACTGGGGTGACACACTGTAACAAACCTCCTCCTCATGTAATCTTACTACTAGGATGACACACTGTAACAAACCTCCTCCTCATGTAATCTCCTTAGTACTGGGGTGACACACTGTAACAAACCTCCTCCTCATGTAATCTCCTTACTACTGGGGTGACACACTGTAACAAACCTCCTCCTCATGTAATCTCCTTACTACTGGGGTAACACACTGTAACAAACCTCCTCCTCATGTAATCTCCTTACTACTGGGGTGACACACTGTAACAAACCTCCTCCTCATGTAATCTCCTTACTACTGGGGTGACACACTGTAACAAACCTCCTCCTCATGTAATCTCCTTACTACTGGGGTGACACACTGTAACAAACCTCCTCCACATGTAATCTCCTTACTACCGGGGTGACACACTGTAACAAACCTCCTCCTCATGTAATCTCCTTACTATTGGGGTGACACACTGTAACAAACCTCCTCCTCATGTAATCTCCTTACTACTGGGGTGACACACTGTAACCAACCTCCTCCTCATGTAATCTCCTTACTACTGGGGTGACACACTGTAACAAACCTCCTCCTCATGTAATCACCTTACTACTGGGGTGACACACTGTAGCAAACCTCCTCCTCATATAATCTCCTTACTACTGGGGTGACACACTGTAACAATCCTCCTCATGTAATCTCCTTACTACTGGGGTGACACACTGTAACAAACCTCCTCCTCATGTAATCTCCTTACTACTGGGGTGACGCACTGTAACAAACCTCCTCCTCATGTAATCTCCTTACTACTGGGGTGACACACTGTAACAAACCTCCTCCTCATGTAATCTCCTTACTACTGGGGTGACACACTGTAACAAACCTCCTCCTCATGTAATCTCCTTACTACTGGGGTGACACACTGTAACAAACCTCCTCCTCATGTAATCTCCTTACTACTGGGTGACACACTGTAACAATCCTCCTCCTCATGTAATCTCCTTACTACTGGGGTGACACAATGTAACAAACCTCCTCCTCATGTAATCTCCTTACTACTGGGGTGGCACACTGTAACAAACCTCCTCCCCATGTAATCTCCTTACTACTGGGGTGACACACTGTAACAAACCTCCTCCTCATGTAATTTCCTTACTACTGGGGTGACACACTGTAACAATCCTCCTCCTCATGTAATCTTACTACTGGGGTGACACACTGTAACAAACCTCCTCCTCATGTAATCTCCTTACTACTGGGGTGACACACTGTAACAATCCTCCTCCTCATGTAATCTCCTTACTACTGGGGTGACACAATGTAACAAACCTCCTCCTCATGTAATCTCCTTAATACTGGGGCGACACACTGTAACAAACCTCCTCCTCATGTAATCTCCGTACTACTGGGGTGACACACTGTAACAAACCTCCTCCTCATGTAATCTCCTTACTACTGGGGTGACACACTGTAACAAACCTCCTCCTCATGTAATCTCCATACTACTGGGGTGACACACTGTAACAATCCTCCTCCTCATGTAATCTCCTTACTACTGGGGTGACACAATGTAACAAACCTCCTCCTCATGTAATCTCCTCACTACTGGGGTGACACACTGTAACAAACCTCCTCCTCATGTAATCTCCTTACTACTGGGGTGACACACTGTAACAAACCTCCTCCTCATGTAATCTCCTTACTACTGGGGTGACACACTGTAACAAACCTCCTCCTCATGTTATCTCCTTACTACTGGGGTGACACACTGTAACAAACCTCCTCCTCATGTAATCTCCTTACTACTGGGGTGACACACTGTAACAAACCTCCTCCTCATGTAATCTCCTTACTACTGGGGTGACACACTGTAACAAACCTCCTCCTCATGTAATCTCCTTACTACTGGGGTGACACACTGTAACAAACCTCCTCCTCATGTAATCTCCTTACTACTGGGGTGACACACTGTAACAAACCTCCTCCTCATGTAATCTCCTTACTACTGGGGTGACACACTGTAACAAACCTCCTCCTCATGTTATCTCCTTACTACTGGGGTGACACACTGTAACAAAACTCCTCCTCATATAATCTCCTTACTGCCCGACCAGGACCTTATCTGTATCTGCTAGATGGGGGAGGTGTAGGACCTGTGATGATGTCACAATCATGTGACCATTACGTGTGGGGGTGGAGTTCAGCAGGAGAGAAGAGATTTTGGTGAAGGACCTGTAAGAATGGTCATGTGACAGGAGTGGGCGGGGCTCAGCTGTGTGAAGAGAAGTCGGAAGGTAATAATATGTGAGGTTTCAGCTTTATAGGTGCGATCATCATCTCCTTCTACAGGACCAACCCCTCCAGCTGATCCAGTTGTCTCCTCTTCCCCTCCAGCTGATCCGGTTGTCTCCTCTTCCCCTCCAGCTGATCCAGTTGTCTCCTCTTCCCCTCCAGCTGATCCAGTTGTCTCCTCTTCCCCTCCAGCTGATCCGGTTGTCTCCTCTTCCCCTCCAGCTGATCCGGTTGTCTCCTCTTCCCCTCCAGCTGATCCAGTTGTCTCCTCTTCCCCCTCCAGCTGATCCGGTTGTCTCCTCTTCCCCCTCCAGCTGATCCGGTTGTCTCCTCTTCCCCTCCAGCTGATCCGGTTGTCTCCTCTTCCCCTCCAGCTGATCCAGTTGTCTCCTCTTCCCCTCCAGCTGATCCAGTTGTCTCCTCTTCTCCTCCAGCTGATCCGGTTGTCTCCTCTTCCCCTCCAGCTGATCCGGTTGTCTCCTCTTCCCCTCCAGCTGATCCGGTTGTCTCCTCTTCCCCTCCAGCTGATCCGGTTGTCTCCCCTTCTCCTCCAGCTGATCCGGTCGTCTCCCCTTCCCCCTCCAGCTGATCCGGTCGTCTCCCCTTCCCCCTCCAGCTGATCCGGTTGTCTCCCCTTCCCCCTCCAGCTGATCCGGTTGTCTCCCCTTCCCCCTCCAGCTGATCCGGTTGTCTCCCCTTCCCCCTCCAGCTGATCCGGTTGTCTCCCCTTCCCCCTCCAGCTGATCCGGTTGTCTCCCCTTCCCCCTCCAGCTGATCCGGTTGTCTCCCCTTCCCCCTCCAGCTGATCCGGTTGTCTCCCCTTCCCCCTCCAGCTGATCCGGTTGTCTCCCCTTCCCCCTCCAGCTGATCCGGTTGTCTCCTCTTCTCCTGAATGACCCCCAAGGATGGACAAGGAGAGGAATGAGATGACTAAGAGAATATTACACTTCACCTTGGAGATCATCCACCTGCTGACCGGAGAGGTGAGGTGACTCATTTACATTTCCACCATTGTTGTCCCCATCTACATTTCCACCATTGTTGTCTCCATCTACATTTCCACCATTGTTGTCCCCATCTACATTTCCACCATTGTTGTCCCCATCTACATTTCCACCATTGTTGTCTCCATCTACATTTCCACCATTGTTGTCCCCATCTACATTTCCACCATTGTTGTCCCCATCTACATTTCCACCATTGTTGTCTCATCTACATTTCCACCATTGTTGTCCCCATCTACATTTCCACCATTGTTGTCCCCATTTACATTTCCACCATTGTTGTCCCCATCTACATTTCCACCATTGTTGTCCCCATCTACATTTCCACCATTGTTGTCCCATCTACATTTCCACCATTGTTGTCCCCATCTACATTTCCACCATTGTTGTCCCCATCTACATTTCCACCATTGTTGTCCCCCCATCTACATTTCCACCATTGTTGTCCCCCCATCTACATTTCCACCATTGTTGTCCCCCCATCTACATTTCCACCATTGTTGTCCCCCCATCTACATTTCCACCATTGTTATCCCCATCTACATTTCCACCATTGTTTGCCCCCATCTACATTTCCACCATTGTTGTCCCCATCTACATTTCCACCATTGTTGTCCCCATCTACATTTCCACCATTGTTGTCCCATCTACATTTCCACCATTGTTGTCCCCATCTACATTTCCACCATTGTTGTCCCCATCTACATTTCCACCATTGTTGTCCCCATCTACATTTCCACCATTGTTGTCCCCCCATCTACATTTCCACCATTGTTGTCCCCCCATCTACATTTCCACCATTGTTGTCCCCCCATCTACATTTCCACCATTGTTGTCCCCATCTACATTTCCACCATTGTTGTCCCATCTACATTTCCACCATTGTTGTCCCCATCTACATTTCCACCATTGTTGTCCCCATCTACATTTCCACCATTGTTGTCCCCCCATCTACATTTCCACCATTGTTGGCCCCCCTTCTACATTTCCACCATTGTTGTCCCCCCATCTACATTTCCACCATTGTTGTCCCCCCATCTACATTTCCACCATTGTTATCCCCATCTACATTTCCACCATTGTTTGCCCCCATCTACATTTCCACCATTGTTGTCCCCATCTACATTTCCACCATTGTTGTCCCCATCTACATTTCCACCATTGTTGTCCCATCTACATTTCCACCATTGTTGTCCCCATCTACATTTCCACCATTGTTGTCCCCATCTACATTTCCACCATTGTTGTCCCCATCTACATTTCCACCATTGTTGTCCCCCCATCTACATTTCCACCATTGTTGTCCCCCCATCTACATTTCCACCATTGTTGTCCCCCCATCTACATTTCCACCATTGTTATCCCCATCTACATTTCCACCATTGTTTGCCCCCATCTACATTTCCACCATTGTTGTCCCCATCTACATTTCCACCATTGTTGGCCCCCATCTTTGGCCCCGCTCTATGTTCTGGATGTCTCTTTGTAGGTGAGGTCTCCAGAACTGACCCCAGTATTCCAGATGTGCTCACTAGAGCTCTATACAGGGGGCACAATCTCCTCTTTGTAGTGAGGGAGGAATACTGGGGTCAGTCCCCTCATTATCTCTCTCCATACACAGGATTACACCATAGTGAAGAAGACATGGGGGGAGTGTGTGGCCCCCAGCAGCCATCTCCATGAGTCAGGAGGACGGAGCAGGGTCTGGGGCCCCATCATGGAGCCTCCACCTCTCTCACTGATACATGAGAAGAAGATCCTAGAACTCACCCACAGGATCACTGAGCTGCTGACTGGAGAGGTGACACTGCTGGGACATTATACAGTAATGGAGGGGTCTGATGATGACTGGAGAGGTGACCCTGCTGGGACATTATACAGTAATGGAGGGGACTGGTGATGACTGGAGAGGTGACACTGCTGGGACATTATACAGTAATGGAGGGGTCTGGTGATGACTGGAGAGGTGACACTGCTGGGACATTATACAGTAATGGAGGGGTCTGGTGATGACTGGAGAGGTGACACTGCTGGGACATTATACAGTAATGGAGGGGTCTGGTGATGACTGGAGAGGTGACCCTGCTGGGACATTATACAGTAATGGAGGGGTCTGGTGATGATTAGAGAGGTGACACTGCTGGGACATTATACAGTAATGGAGGGGTCTGGTGATGATTAGAGAGGTGACACTGCTGGGACATTATACAGTAATGGAGGGGTCTGGTGATGACTGGAGAGGTGACACTGCTGGGACATTATACTGTATAGTAATGGAGGGGTCTGGTGATGACTGGAGAGGTGACACTGCTGGGACATTATACAGTAATGGAGGAGTCTGGTGTTGATTAGAGAGGTGACCCTGCTGGGACATTATACAGTAATGGAGGGGTCTGGTGATGACTGGAGAGGTGACACTGCTGGGACATTATACAGTAATGGAGGGGTCTGGTGATGTATGAAGAGGTGACACTGCTGGGACATTATACAGTAATGGAGGGGTCTGGTGATGATTGGAGAGGTGACACTGCTGGGACATTATACAGTAATGGAGGGGTCTGGTGATTAGAGAGGTGACACTGCTGGGACATTATACAGTAATGGAGGGGTCTGGTGATGATTGGAGAGGTGACACTGCTTGGACATTATACAGTAATGGAGGGGTCTGGTGATGATTGGAGAGGTGACACTGCTGGGACATTATACAGTAATGGAGGGGTCTGGTGATTAGAGAGGTGACACTGCTGGGACATTATACAGTAATGGAGGGGTCTGGTGATGACTGGAGAAGTGACCTTGCTGGGACATTATACAGTAATGGAGGGGTCTGGTGATGACTGGAGAGGTGACCCTGCTGGGACATTATACAGTAATGGAGGGGTCTGGTGATGACTGGAGAGGTGACACTGCTAGGACATTATACAGTAATGGAGGGGTCTGGTGATGACTGGAGAGGTGACCCTGCTGGGACATTATACAGTAATGGAGGGGTCTGGTGATGACTGGAGAGGTGATCCTGCTGGGACATTATACAGTAATGGAGGGGTCTGGTGATGACTGGAGAGGTGACACTGCTGGGACATTATACAGTAATGGAGGGGTCTGGTGATGATTATAGAGGTGACACTGCTGGAACATTATACAGTAATGGAGGGGTCTGGTGATGACTGGAGAGGTGACCCTGCTGGGACATTATACTGTACAGTAATGGAGGGGTCTGGTGATGACTGGAGAGGTGACACTGCTGGGACATTATACAGTAATGGAGGGGTCTGGTGATGATTAAAGAGGTGACACTGCTGGGACATTATACAGTAATGGAGGGGTCTGGTGATTAGAGAGGTGACACTGCTGGGACATTATACAGTAATGGAGGGGTCTGGTGATGACTGGAGAAGTGACCTTGCTGGGACATTATACAGTAATGGAGGGGTCTGGTGATGACTGGAGAGGTGACCCTGCTGGGACATTATACAGTAATGGAGGGGTCTGGTGATGACTGGAGAGGTGACCCTGCTGGGACATTATACAGTAATGGAGGGGTCTGGTGATGACTGGAGAGGTGACCCTGCTGGGACATTATACAGTAATGGAGGTGTCTGCTGATGACTGGAGAGGTGATCCTGCTGGGACATTATACAGTAATGGAGGGGTCTGGTGATGACTGGAGAGGTGACACTGCTGGGACATTATACAGTAATGGAGGGGTCTGGTGATGATTAGAGAAGTGACACTGCTGGGACATTATACAGTAATGGAGGGGTCTGGTGATGATTAGAGAGGTGACACTGCTGGGACATTATACAGTAATGGAGGGGTCTGGTGATGATTAGAGAGGTGACACTGCTGGGACATTATACAGTAATGGAGGGGTATGGTGGTGATTAGAGAGGTGACACTGCTGGGACATTATACAGTAATGGAGGGGTCTGGTGATGATTAGAGAGGTGACACTGCTGGGACATTATACAGTAATGGAGGGGTCTGATGATGATTAGAGAGGTGACACTGCTGGGACATTATACAGTAATGGAGGGGTCTGGTGATGATTAGAGAGGTGACACTGCTGGGACATTATACAGTAATGGAGGGGTCTGGTGATGACGGTATCATTGTGTGTCAGGTTCCTATAAGGTGTCAGGATGTGGCGGTCTATTTCTCCATGGAGGAGTGGGAGTATGTAGAAGGACACAAGGATCTGTACCAGGACATAGTTATGACGGAGGATCACCGGCCCCTCACATCACAAGGTAAGAAGAGACATATATATAGATATCACTCTCACTACATAGTAACATGGAAATCTATCCAGCATTGATGTATGCATTCCCTGTGTGTTCCCTACAGATGAAGTCATTGATAGAAATCCACCCGAGAGGTGTCCCCGCCCTCTGTATTCCCAGGACTGTCCAGAGGGAAATGTCCCAGATAAGCATCAGGTAGATGGTGTTAAAGTTTCCAAGTTTTGACCATAAAGTGATTGATCCCATGCTTCGTGGCACCATAGGTCCCACCTAAATTAAAGGGGAACTCCATTTGATCTCGATAAGGACCCCCACGATCTCCTCCCCGGCGCCCAAGCTCTGCTCATGCAAGAATAAATAAATAATTATGATCAAAATACCAAATCCTCAATCGAAAGTCGTAGTAATAAAATACCAGAATCACAGGGCCGGTTCTGCCTATAGGCAAAATAGGCATCCGCCTATAGAAAGTAAGTAGCCAGAATCTGAAGCACCCGCCCAGCAAACACCCCCCCCCCCTTTCCCCCAGTTTTATAATAATGTGCATTCTTCTGCCTCAGCACCCTTACAGCATCGAGCATCCTGACTTTGCATGCGCCGCCATACATCTGCCCCAGCTCCCGCCCTGAACCAGGAGGAGGTTTGTTACAGTGTGTCACCCCAGTAGTAAGGAGATTACATGAGGAGGAGGTTTGTTACAGTGTGTCACCCCAGTAGTAAGGAGATTACATGAGGAGGAGGTTTATTACAGTGTGTCACCGCAGTAGTAAGGAGATTACATGAGGAGGAGGTTTGTTACAGTGTGTCACCCCACTAGTAAGGAGATTACATGAGGAGGAGGTTTGTTACAGTGTGTCACCCCAGTAGTAAGGAGATTACATGAGGAGGAGGATTGTTGCAGTGTGTCACCCCAGTAGTAAGGAGATTATATGAGCAGGTTTGTTACAGTGTGTCACCTCAGTAGTAAGGAGATTACATGAGGAGGAGGTTTGTTACATTGTGTCACCCCAATAGTAAGGAGATTACATGAGGAGGAGGTTTGTTACAGTGTGTCACCCCAGTAGTAAGGAGATTACATGAGGAGGAGGTTTGTTACAGTGTGTCACCCCAGTAGTAAGGAGATTACATGAGGAGGAGGTTTGTTACAGTGTGTCACCCCAGTAGTAAGGAGATTACATGAGGAGGAGGTTTGTTACAGTGTATCACCACAGTAGTAAGGAGATTACATGAGGAGGAGGTTTGTTACAGTGTGTCACCCCAGTAGTAAGGAGATTACATGAGGAGGAGGTTTGTTACAGTGTGTCACCCCAGTAGTAAGGAGATTACATGAGGAGGAGGTTTGTTACAGTGTATCACCCCAGTAGTAAGGAGATTACATGAGGAGGAGGTTTGTTACAGTGTGTCACCCCAGTAGTAAGGAGATTACATGAGGAGGAGGTTTGTTACAGTGTGTCACCCCAGTAGTAAGGAGATTACATGAGGAGGAGGTTTGTTACAGTGTGTCACCCCAGTAGTAAGGAGATTACATGAGGAGGAGGTTTGTTACAGTGTATCACCACAGTAGTAAGGAGATTACATGAGGAGGAGGTTTGTTACAGTGTGTCACCCCAGTAGTAAGGAGATTACATGAGGAGGAGGTTTGTTACAGTGTGTCACCCCAGTAGTAAGGAGATTACATGAGGAGGAGGTTTGTTACAGTGTATCACCCCAGTAGTAAGGAGATTACATGAGGAGGAGGTTTGTTACAGTGTGTCACCCCAGTAGTAAGGTGTGGCGTGTCAAAGGGCCAAGCGATTAGGCTGGGTCAATGGGAGTCAAAATATTTTTCACCTAGGGTGGTAAAAATCCAGCCCTGCAGAACCCCAATAAGATATAATAATAGACATGTCCCCCATGACTTCTCGGGTCACTTACCTCTTCTATAAAACATTGTGATGGAAAGGAAAGTGAAATAAAAGGGGGAGGGCGGGGCTTCTTCTAATCTTCCCACAGGTGACTGAGCTGGAGACACCACAGCCCAGTATAGAAGGGAAATACTTTTCCCGCCAATGGGCCTCCAGCCAATCAGAATGCTGTTGTTGGGCTGGAGCATCGCTGGGCAGAAGATCATGGTTACCGGGCAGAATGTGATCCTCCAATCAGAAGCAGGAATCCATCTCTCAGCAGAACAGCTGTTACCGGGCAGAATAACTGAGCAAAACAACCTGTGGAGATAAAGGAGGAAGAAGGAAATAAGGGGGAGGGGGGGGACATGTATACTGGGGACCATGGGGCCGTGTGCCCCCCCAGGTTATAATGGAATTCGGGAGCCCCTTTTATTTTGTGTTTTTTTATTCTCTCTTTAGGGTGAAGATCTGATGGATATTAAGGTTGAGGTTAAAGATGAACCAGAAGAGGAGACGGATTTCGGGGCCGATCAGCAGTGTAAGGAGGGGGAGACTTTTATTGGTGGAGGGTCTCCTAGATACTACTACACCCATCATCTGATCATCACATGGAATAATCTATTCATCACTGTGTGTTCCCTACAGATGGAGTCATTGATAGAAATCCCCCCGAGAGGTGTCCCCGCCATCTGTATTCCCAGGACTGTCCAGAGGGAAATGTCCCAGAGAAGCATCAGGTAGATGAGTCTGATCCTATATCTCTATAGGGGGGTCCTGCAGTCATAGATGTGGGGATAGATTTTGGGGGTCTCTGTTGCTCCTCCTGTCTGCTGAATTGTAGTGAATTGTTCTATATGTCACATCAGGGGGGAGATCTGACTAATATTAAGGTGGAGGATGAAGAAGAGAGGATGAGGGGCCATCACCCGTGTATGAGGGAAGTGAAGGAGGAAATTCCAGGAGGTGTTACCCCAGGTATGTAATAATTCCAGGAGGTGTTACCCCAGGTAGGTAATAATTCCAGGAGGTGTTACCCCAGGTAGGTAATAATTCCAGGAGGTGTTACCCCAGGTAGGTAATAATGGATTACAGAGGGAATTCAGAAAACTTTTCTTGTTTTTTAATCTTTATTTTCCAAGATTTTACTTTCAATAGTTTTTTATCAGCAAGTTCAAAAAGTAATTACAATGTAAGGCAATAGGGACAGACGTAGCTGTCGAAATTTTTCATATAAACAAACAGTTACAAAGATTTTATAAACATAACATATCTAAGTCTGAAAAGAAAAAACTTAGCGGTCTGCTTACCGGGGCAAACCGTCATGAAAGACACTACTATGAACTACACAAATCAATACTATTCCATTGTGCCTAAAACCTCCAGAAATACTCATTTAGCATCTCTCTTTGGTGAGTGATGACCAGGGGGCAAGGTCTCCTTCCACTCGCACTTTCTCTGGGAGTATCTGAGTGAGACAGATCACATGTAAGGTACCTTGAAATTGCCAGGGGGGGAAGGGGGGGCGGAGTAAAAACAAGCCATCTGAACATTGCTCGGGTCAAATATTTTTACAGTGAGGTGAGACCACCCAAGACCTCCATCTGTTTTGAAATCTAGTCGTCCTCCCTGAACCCAATGCTAGAATCTTTTCAGAAGAATAAGTGGTATTAATCTTTTCACGGAGTTCCTCTGAAGAATATTATCAGTCTTCTATCTACTCGTTATCAGGTTATTTGCAATTACACATATGATACACAAAACCTCACGGTTTGCAGGGGAGACTGTGCGTAGCCCTATAAAGAGTAATGCTAAGCTAGGGGTCAGAATGAGCCTGGATCCACATATCTCCCTCACTAGACTTTCACAATAGGCCCAAAATGATTGAATAGCTGGACAAAGCCATAAAATTTGATATAAAGTCCCCTCTCCAAAGATCCGAAGATCCGGGGTATGCCCTAACTATCTTGTCTGGTGTAAAATACCGTCTTAACATTGTCTTATATGCGGATTCAATGTGAGAGGAGCACTGGAAAGCCCTACGCACATATTTAAATGCATGACGCCAGTCTTCAACGTCCAGTCGTGTAGCAAGATCTTTTTCCCATAGTCTCAGGGGGTAAGTTTTAACACAAATGTTTGATTGCAAATAATAAGAGTAAAAAGGTTTAAGGCCTTTCAAGGGGGAAGCTAGGAGGGTAAGGGTAGTCTTCTGCACTCCCACCTCCGATGGGCGTAAAGAGTGCAGGAAATGTCTGACCCTCAGGTATTTATAAAAATCTACATGTGGCAGATGATACTTGATCTGTAGAGATTCAAAGGTTTGTAGTCCTCCACTAGCAAAGAGGTGCTTAACATGTGTGATGCCTTTAGCCATCCACTGTTCTAGTGATAAGTCGGAAAGAGAGGCTTGAGCTTGGGAAATAGGCAAGTCCTCTATGTCAAAGGTCACGTCTTGATTCAGAGCTTTCTGATAGTCCACCCAAACTGAGTATGACGCTTTTAATATTGGATTAGTTAGCCGTGGGGTCGGGAGTGACCACGCAGGGAAAAGAAGGAGATCGTGTAAACTGTAAGGGGAGGCTAGTTTGTTTTCTATAGCAGCCCGGGGGGTATCCAACTTCATACACCACCAATTTTTTAACATGGCAACTAATGTTGCCACATAATAGCCCTTAATGTTCGGGACACCCATTCCACCTGCCTGTGGCGACCGTACCATTATCGTGGATGCTAACCTAGGCCTTTTCCCTGCCCAAATAAATTTAGAAAGCAGGGAATGTGCTTTGTGAAAGAAAGTAGAGGGCAGCGATATGGGGAGGGTCCTGAAAAGATACAAGAGTTTCGGGAGCATAAACATTTTAAAGGTTGCCACTCTCCCTGTCCATGAGATATCAAACCTGGAAAAGGACTTTGCATCCCTCTCCAGCTCCGCCAACATAGGGACATAGTTTGCATTGTATAAAGTAGAATGTGGATAGGTGACATGTAGGCCTAAATAATCTATTCTCTGTGCTTTCCAATCAAATGAGAAACGGGATCATAGAAGGGAGCCAGTTTCTACAGAAAGGTTAAGGGAAAGGATCTGCATTTTTGAGCTATTTAAATGATGGTATGATAAAAAATCGTACTCAGCTATGTTTTCTAAGTCCGCTGGGCGGGAAGTTGTAGAATTCGTTAGGGATAACAATATGTCGTCCGCATACAGGGATATAATATGGGTATTAGAGGCCAAGGGGATACCGGTTATGCGGGGATCTGATTGTAATGTCTGTACTAGTGGTTCTAGGGATAGGATATAAAGTAAAGGGGAGAGTGGACACCCCTGCCGCGATCCATTGGTGATAGAAAACTCTGAGGATAAGGCTCCATTTGCTAGTACTCGAGCTGACGGGTGGGAGTATAATGATGAAATCGCAGATAGCATGCCTCCCGAAAAAAACATGCTTCTAAGTACTGCAAAAGCAAAGGACCAACGCAACCTGTCAAAAGCCTTTTCGGCATCTAATGCGAGTATCACGGCAGGGGTGTGGGAAGACTCAATATGGTGGAGGAGATGGAGCAGTTTTCTAGTGTTGTCCGACGTCTGTCTACCCGCTACAAAACCAGATTGGTCGGGAGATATAAGGGAGGGGAGAATTGCCGATAATCTGTTTGCTAAAAGCTTCGCATAAATTTTTATGTCTTGATTTAAAAGCGAAATTGGCCTGTAGTTTTGGGGGATGGTGGTTATTAGAGCCTGTAGGTTTTCTTTTAGGTAGCTGTCCTGTCAACATAGCTTGTCGACAGAAATCTTGTAGGGGTGTGGAGAGGAAGGTACAAAAAGTTTTATAGTATGAACTGGTAAATCCGTCCGGCCCCGGGGCTTTACCCGACAGAAGGGAGCGTATTATATTTTCAATGTCCTCCGACTGAATTTCCTTATTTAAACTCTCCAATTGAGTGGCTGAAAGAGTGGGAAGATTAAGTTTAGCCAGATAGGTCTGGATGGCCAGGGAGGTGTCAGGGGATGTGGGCATGGAGTCCTGCAAATTGTAAAGGTGCGTATAGAATGCCTGAAACCCCTCCACTATGTCTTTGGGTGTATGTAGGGGGGTCTGGTTTTCTGGGTGTATAAGTTTAGGGATGCGAGAGCGTGCGTGTTGAGCCCTGATACGGTGAGCCAGAAGCTTCCCAGCTCTATTGTCCTGAGCGTAATAGGTCGCTCTAGTTTTTCTATAAGCTTTTTCATAAGCTGTCAACATAAAGCATCGCAGGTCACGTCTCAAGGTCCCAAGTTGAGTCGCTAGTGTGGTGGAAGGAGTAAGTTTATTAATTGCCTCCAGATCCTTTATTTGAGTTAGCATATCTAGATTCAAGGCGTGGAGAAGCGCACGCCCCTCTTCCAGGGAACGGATAATATGCATGGAGTTCCCCCTCTTGATCAGCAGCCGGACTGGAAAGCCCTAACAGTATGCAATGTTAGCTGTACGTAGAGCTTGGGTCACCGGTCGAAGCAATCTGCGCGCTTGAAGGGTTGCCGCTGATAAATCTGCGTAGAACGCTATCTGATGATACAGAGCTGGTAAACCATTCCGTCTACGTGAAAGTTCCATTACTTTTTCTTTAGTTGTGAAAAAATGCACTCTGGCCAATACGTCTCTGGGGGTGGTATCTGGGAGATGTCTCGGCCGAGGTATCCTGTGCGCTCTATCTACTTCAGCCTCCTGGTCAGTGCATGATGGCAGTGCCGCTTTAATCAGTGAGCGGACGTAATCTGGTATGTCAACTTCCTCATCTAGATCTGTGTGAGAGTCTATGAGGATGTTATGAGAGGAAGAGAACTCCTCAAACTTAGTCTCTAGGTGGTCCACTCTCTCCCCCAGGTCCTCCACAGAAGCTCTAACAGGAGCAACCACAGCATTCATATCCAACATTACTGAGCGTCGCAATACCATAAGCATAGCTTTCATGGAGACGTCTGTCAAAGCCTCCCCAGTCACTGTTATAGAGTCCAGAGCTGCATCCCCTGCTGTAGAGCTCAGTATAAAGGGTGCCTCCGTACCTTTCTGCAGTCTCTGAAGCCGAGGAGACTGCGATGTTGTTGGAGAGGCAGTACGCGACTTCTCTGGATGGCTGAGTGGCAATGGCACAGGAGAGTCACACCGCAACCGCTCAGAGCCGCCCACTGGCGAGGGAGCCTCCTCAGTTGGAGAATGGGATGAGAGCCTTTTGTCTGTTTCTGGTTCTCTTCTCCACCGGAGTGAGATGATGTAATTCCGGGTCAGACAGGGATCTGCGCGGCGGTGTACTGTCTGGTGCATAGGATCCCGAAGAAGACGCGCCGGAGCCCGAGGACAGGTAAGAGACATCACCGGAGCTCACGGGGCACCGTAAACGGCTATCCGGTGGCAGTTGAGGCAGTCTGCACTGCCGGATAGCCGTTTATGCGATGGCCCCGACTTAAAAAAGCATCGTATGTTGATGCTGCCTTCAACATGTGATGGCCTCTGAGAGTGATCGTATGCTGAAATGATCGTATGTCGAGGCAATCGTAGGTCGAGGGGTCACTGTATATGGTCCATGTCTAGAAACAATAAAACTAACTGGGGAGACCAGCGGATGATACATGGGAAAATAGTCAATCATGCGCTTACAGGCCACCCAGAACGGTTGGATTAGCGGACAGTTCCACAGTATATGTAATAAAGAACCTCTGTGTCCACATTGTCCCCCTGTGTGTTGGAGGCAATCAGGGTATATTTTTTCCCAGTTTGTCAGGTGTATAGTACCATCTCAGGATGGTCTTGAAGGCACTTTCAATATGAGTGGAGCATTGAAACGCTCTATTGATTCTCTTAAATGCAGAGCACCACTCATTGGATGTGAAAGTATAGCCTAACTCCCTCTCCCATAATCGGATTGGATATTGTTTGGTAAATGAGTCAGAATTAGTCAAGTTATGGTAAATTAATTTCAGCCCCTTGATCCTTTGTGAAAAGCTTAAATGGGTATTCCGCCCCTAGACATCTTATCCCCTATCCAAAGGATAGGGGATAAGATGTCAGGTCGCCGGGGTCCCGCTGCTGGGGACCCCGGGGATCGCTGCTGCAGCACCCCGCCATCATTACTGCACAGAGCGAGATCGCTCTGCACGTAATGACGGGCGATACAGGGGCCAGAGCATCGTTACGTCAAGGCTACGCCCCTCGTGATGTCACGGCCCGCCCCCGTCAATACAAGTCTATGGGAAGGGGCGTGGCGGTCGTCACACCCCCTGCCATAGACTTGCATTAAGGGGACGGGCCGTGATGTCATGAGGGGCGGAGCCATGACATCACGCTGCTCCGGCCCCTGTATCGCCCGTCATTACGCACTGAGCGAACTCGCTCTGTGCAGTAATGATGGCGGGGTGCTGCAGCAGCGATCCCCGGGGTCCCCAGCAGCGGGACCCCGGCGACCTGACATCTTATCCCCTATCCTTTGGATAGGGGATAAGATGCCAGGGGCGGAGTACCCCTTTAACTGGGTAGAGGTGTCTAGTGTAGCCACAATAGGGGGCAGGGAGTTGATGAAGTGTCTAAGCTGGATATATTTAAAAAAATCTCTTGTAGGAATGGGGTATTTAATCCAAATAGTTTCAAATGTCATGAGTAGGCCATTTTTGTAAATGTCTGCAAGTGTTTGTATGCCAACTTCCCTCCATAACTTCAAATCTAGGTTTGGTATCGAGTAGAGATGAGCCAACTTACAGTAAATTCGATTTGTCACAAACTTCTCGGCTCGGCAGTTGATGACTTTTCCTGCATAAATGAGTTCAGCTTACAGGTGCTCCGGTGGGCTGGAAAAGGTGGATACAGTCCTAGGAGACTCTTTCCTAGGAATGTATCCACCTTTTCCAGCCCACCGGAGCACCTGAAAGCTGAACTAATTTACGCAGGAAAAGTCATCAACTGCCGAGCCGAGAAGTTCGTGACAAATCGAATTTACTGTAAGTTCACTCATCTCTAGTATCGAGGCATCGATTATAGAAATGGGGAGGGTATCCTGAGTAGTTGTGGTTGAGGAGATCGTAGATGATATGTAATGTTTCCAGGCCATGTAAGAGGCTTTGACAATGGGGCTGGACAAGGAAGATGAGGGGACGGGAGACTCTACAGAGGAAGAAGTAGCATGTCATGAAGGGTGAACGGGGTGGTCGAAAACTGCTCAAGTTGGACCCGGGGATAGGCAACATCACTTCTCCACCAATGTCTGAGAGAGGACACTAAAGAGGCTATATAGTACCCATGGATGTCAGGTGAGCCTCCTGCACACCTAGTCTTAGACAAAATAGAGTGTGATAATCTAGGTTTTGAGACCCGCCCATATGAAAGTGGTGAGTATTTTTTTGGGCATCTGCAAAAAAAGACTGTGGAAGATGTATAGGTAAGGTGCGGAAAGCATACAGGAATTTAGGTAATAAGAACATTTTGAAAGCAGCCACCCTACCTACCCAAGAAATCATGGACTGAGATAGGGTGTCAGCCTCTTTGGCAAGGAGGCTAGAAGGGGTATGTAATTTGTCTGTTATATCGTAGATAAAAGGTAGGAAAGATGCACCCCTAGATAATGAATGGAGGATTGCTGCCAATCGAATGTATACAGTGTGTGCAAAGTGTGTAGCTCTTCTGGAGGGATCTTCATAGAGAGTGCTTGTGTTTTGGCTGCATTTTGGTGATCATATGATAGGGATCCAAAGTGCTGTCTCTGGGCTAGTACTGCAGGGATGGAGTGTGATGGGTGAGACATGGAGAGAACAATATCGTCTGCATACAAGGAAATGGTGTGTTCGGAGGGTCCTATTGGGATACCCAAATTTCGGCGAATGGACTGGGCAAAGGGTTCGATAGATAAAATGTAAATCAACGGGGACAATGGGCACCCCTGTCTAGAGCCATTAGTAATATCAAAGTCAGAGGACAACACTCCGTTAGCTAGCACTCTGGCCGAAGGGCATGAGTACTGGGAGGATATAGCGGAGAGCACCGCTCCCCCAAACCCCATCTCCCTAAGTACCAAGAAGGCGAACGACCAGCAAAGCAAGCCTTCTCTGCATTCAAAGCCAGTATAACCGAGGGTATAGAGCGATTTTCAATGTGGTGAAAGATATTAAGCATTCTTCTGGTGTTGTCCGATGTCTGCCTACCCTGTACAAAGCCGGCCTGATCCATAGAGACTAGAGATGGAAGAACACCAGTGAGCCTAGAAGCCAAAAGCTTAGCAAAGATCTTTATGTCTTGGTTAAGCAGGGATATGGGTCTGTAATTCTGGGGGAGGTCAGTAGATTTGCCAGGCTTGGGAAGCGTAGTAATTGATGCCTGCAGGTTCTCTCTCGGAAAAGTACCCGAGGCCGAAGCCTCCGAGCAAAAACCAAGAAGCTACGGGGATAATTAATCAGAAAAGGTTTTGTAGTTAGTACTGGCGAAACCATCTGGACCAGGGGCCTTGTCTCTTGGGAGTGAACAAATTATTTTTTGGATTTCTGGGACAGTGAAGTCTCTGTTTAGCTCCAACAATTGGGCATCGGTCAACTTGGGCAAGTGGAGATTCGTTAGGTACTGTTGGACTACAGAAGTGTGATTTGGGTTGTCTGGGATAGAATCTTTGAGATTATACAATTGGGAGTAAAAAGCTCAAAAGCCATTCGCTATATCTATTAGATCCAGTGGTGGGATGGAGAATATAAGGAATACGGGATTTGAAATGTCTTTTCTCTAGGCGCTGAGCCAGAAGTTTGCCTGACTTGTTGTCTTGTGAATAGTAATGTGCCTGCATTTTTTTGTGACCTTTTTTCATAGGAGGATAACAACATGCATCTTAGATCACGGCGCAGGGAGAATATTTGTGAGGCTAGAGTATCTGAGGGAGACCGTTAGTTTAAAACTTCTACCGTATATACTCGAGTATAAGCCGAGTTTTTCGGCACGATTTTTCGTGCTGAAAACGCCCCCCTCGGCTTATACTTGAGTGAACTCTCCGCCTGTCAATCCCTTCATCAGTGGTCTTCAACCTGCGGACCTCCATATGTTGGAAAACCACAACTACCAGCATGCCCGGACAGCCATCGGCTGTCCCGGCATGCTGGGTGTTGTAGTTTTGAAACCTCTGGAGGTCCGCAGGTTGAAGACCACTGCGGCCTTCGTCATCATCCAGCCCCCCCCCCCATTTGTTTTGAACTGTCCCCCCCTCGGCGGGACGTTAGGGTGAGCTGGTCCAGGCCATCTATGCTGCAGGGACCGTCCGGCGGGGATGGTTAGTCGTTGCGGGCTGTCCATTTTCACCGGGGAGGCCTCTTCTCCGCGCTTCGGGCCTGCCCGGACTATTGACATTGCCTTGACGACGACGCACAGGGACGTTGCACATGAACGTCCCTGTGCGTCGTTGTCAAGGCAACGTCACTACGCCGGGGCCGAAGCGCGGAGAGGAGGCCCCCCCCCGGTGAAAATGGACAGCCCGGAATGACAAACCATCCCCACCGGACGGTCCCTGCAGCATAGTTGGCCCAGATAAGCTCACCCTAACGTCCCGTCGAGGGGGGGTGAGTACAAAACAAATGGGAGGGCTGGATGATGACGAAGGCCGCAGTGGTCTTCAACCTGCGGACCTCCAGAGGTTTCAAAACTACAACACCCAGCATGCCCGGACAGCCGATGGCTGTCCGGGCATGCTGGGAGTTGTAGTTTTGCAACTTCTGGAGGTTTGCAGGTTGAAGACCACTGATGAAGGGATTGACAGGCGGTGATGATGAAGGGGGGGATGATGATGGGGGTCTGGATGATTACATGGTGGGATAATGTATTTCCCACCATAGGCTTATAGTCGAGTCAATAACTTTTCCTCGGTTTTTGGGGTAAAATTAGGGGCCTCGGCTTATATTCGGGTCGGCTTATACTCGAGTATATACAGTAGGTTTTTAAGGTTAGTTAATGTTTCGGAGATCTTTTGTTCCCTAAGTTTTTTCATAAGGGATCCATATTTAATGCACAACCCTCTAACCAACGCCTAATGACAATTCCAAAGGGAGATTTTGCTGTTGACAGAAGGAGCATTTAGATTAAAATATTCTAAGATTTCCGATTTAAGCTGTTTGGAATATACGGGGTGAGCTAGTAAAAAAAAGGTTGGATCTCCATAGATTGGCCGATCTGGATGAAATAGTATCAGATATGACGATGGATAACTTCTATGGAGGAATTCTGGACCAGTGGTAACAATGAACTACTGAGGATAAACATGTCTGGAGTAAGAGTTATGCACTACGGAATGAAAGGAATAGTCCCTCTCTGTCAGATGCTGCAGTCTCCATATAGATCCGCCCACTTGGATAAAGAGAAGGAAGGCAATCTGGAGGTAGTGGTAGAGTCGAGAGTACAATCCATGATGGTGTTAAAGTCTCCGCACATCACCACAGGACCCCTAGAGGGTTGATTTATCTGTTTAAGCGTCCTGTTTAAAAAACGTAAATGACCTTTGTTTGGGGCGTAATGGGAAACTAGCGTAATGGGGGTAGCGTTAAGCACACAATGTAAAATTACAAATCTACCATGTTTATCAGTGGCCACCTCATTTAAGGAGAAAGAGACAGTGTTTCTAGCTGCAATCAGTACCCCCCTGGTTTTTTTGCGGTAGGTGGAGTGGAAAATGTGAGGGAAAAGGGGATGTTTGATCCTAAAGGTATCCTTAGCAAGTATGTGTGTTTCTTGAACGCATATAATATCACTCGTTGATTCTATGGCGTCTTTCCACAGTTGAGACCGCTTACCAGGTACATTCAGACCATTGGCGTTTATACTAGTTAGTTTTCTAACCATTAGGGCATGAATTAAGGCAAGAAGTCGTAGCTATGGGTAAGTAATCAGGAGAGAGAAGCGTGCCCCCCCAGCCAGCACACGCTCCTCAGGACAAGAAAGGTTAAGCAATTACACTTCTTTTTTTTTAAATACGTTTTATTGAAGATTAAACAAACATCAGACAAATCGCCTCACAGAGCAAAATGGTATAAAGCGGAGTACACAAGTAAAAAAAAAGGCACTGAGAACATGTACAAGTAAGCAGGATGTAAACGACATAATATCATGTAAAGATCCGGCAGTAATCAGTGCAGTGAGGGCACAATCTGAGGAAAACCAAGAACAACCAATTGAGAAACCTTAACACAAAAAGAGGGTGAACAAGGTGGACGAAAAAAAAAAGGAAAAGAAAAGAAAAGGGGGATGGTATGTAATATAAAATCGGCAAAATAATATTGAATAGAGGCCGTAGTGTAGAATTCAGCAGATATCGCCACATCTAGTCACGAATGCCAAGCATAATGTTTCTAACGTTAAAGCAGACCCATGCGTCCATTGAGGGGAGGGAATACACACATCCAGCACAACGTCTTAACATACAGAAATCAAAGGGGTATATACAACCACATCTAGAAAGGGAAGGGCAGTCATGACCTTAAGTCCCCTCAGGGGATGCAGAGTATGAACATTGGGTCAATGGTGAGGAGCACCAGGGACCCCACACAGAAAGAAATTTACCAGGGCATTTTCTATTCTTGTAAACAAGATGGGAGAAGGGTATCATAGCATTAACCAAAGCTTTCCACTGAGACAGGGAAGGCGGGCCGGGGTCCATCCATTTGAGGGCAATCGCCTTCCTAGCAAAAAATAAGGATTCTCGCAATAAAGTGCGCACATAATGTGGCCACACTTCCTCATCCAGAACTCCAAATAAACAAATCAGAGGGTCACACCCCGGGGAAGGTTGGATAATTGTGGCAAGAAGACCAAGGACATCCTGCCAGAAGGATCTTATATCAGGGCAAGCCCAGATAAGATGCCAGAAATCGGCTTTAGCCGCACCACATCTATGGCAGGCGTCCGAGTCAGAACGACCCATTCTATGCAAACGAACGGGGCTGATGTAACTATAATGTATAATATTTAATTGAATCAGTTTATTATTAGCAGAAGGAGACACCATCATATGTGAGGAAAGCATCTCCTCCCAATCATCTTTAGTCAAATTGGGAATATGAGATTCCCAGTGTCGGACAGCCGGCAACCGGGAACGGGAGTTCTTGGCCTGAATGAGGTGCGTATATAGGATGGACACCAGTCCCCTAGGACCCTGCGATTTTAAAACACCAATAAGAGGGAATGCCGATATGGGTGCACGTCCAGCAGGGAACTGTGTTGACAATGCATGACGGAGCTGTAGGTATTTAAAGAAGCAATGTCGGGGTAAATCATATTCTGATTGCAATTGCTCGAAGGAACACAAAACATTATCCCTATACACATCGCCCAGAGTGAGCACACCAGCATTCATCCAAAAAACAGAGTCTAGAGTCTCACCCACATGGATGAGAAAGGGGTTGTGCCATAGAGGGGTATCAGACGGGATATCAGCATATCCATATACTGACTTAGCGGCCCGCCACACCTTTACAGCCAGTTTATGGAGAGGTAGGTAAGCACGACCCCCTAGAGTAGGGCTTTCTAAGAGCATCCGGGGAGACACTGAGGGGACGAACCTATCCAGGCATTGTTCAGAGTCGGGCATGGAGTCTCCCAGAACCCAATGTCTAATATATCTCAACTGCCCCGCCAGGTAGTACAAATAAAAATCAGGAAGGGACATACCCGCCTCCAGCTTGGGACGCTGGAGAGTGGTGAGACTAATCTTAGGTCTGCTAGGTCCCCAAATAAACGGAGACAGAAGGGAATGTACAGAATCAAAAAAGGATTTAGGGACAGGAACCGAAGCATGTTCTAGGGTATACAAGCATTTGGGGAGAATAATAAGTTTGATAAGATTAATACGTCCAGAGACGGACAGTGGCAGCTGGGCCCATATCCTAAACTTAGATTTAATGTAGGGCAGGAGGGAGAGAACATTGACCTCAAGATCCAGCATGGGATCCCTATTGATATACACCCCCAAATATTTAAATGTAGTGACAACCGGGAGACCACCCAACGTCGGGGGCCACGCTCTAGGCAGTAGAGGCATGACCGCCGATTTGGACCAATTAATGAACAGTCCCGAAAAAAATCCAAAACGATCCATCAGGTCGATCGCATAGGGGATCATTGTAGTGGGGTCAGACACAAAGAGAACCATGTCATCGGCATAAAGGCCTATGCGGTCCTCCCTACCTCCCACAGACATGCCCCGAAAACCAGGATCCTGACGTATACGCAAAGCAAGGGGCTCCACCGCCACCGCAAACAGAAGCGGGGACAGGGGGCACCCCTGACGCGTACCACGACCTAGGTGAAATAGGGGAGAACACACACCATTCACAAGGACCTGGGCCCGCGGACACCTGTAGAGGAGGGAGACCCAGGACCTAAAATTGTGACCAAAGCCAAACCTACAAAGCACTTCTAAGAGGTATCCCCACTCAATCGAGTCAAAGGCCTTAGCTGCATCAAGTGACGCCACGGCCCAGTCCCCTCCCATAACACCACCCACCTGGACGGCAGTTTGGACACGACGGATATTATCCGAAGTGGATTTGCCTGGCATAAAACCGGATTGATCATGATGCACAATCGATAATACAACCCGATTCAGTCTATTGGCCAGGGCTTTAGTTAGAAGTTTATAATCAAGGTTCAATAAGGAGATAGGCCTGTAGGAACCGCACTCCATAGGGTCTTTATCAGGCTTTAGGAGGACAACAATCGTCGCCTCATATAATGAATCAGGCAGGACCCCATCAGTAAAGGCTCTGTCATACATAGCTAGCAGAGGAGGCAGGAGTACGTCACTGTACTTCAAGTAAACCTCCAAAGGGAGGCCGTCAGGGCCCGGAGACTTACCCCTGGCCATGTCTGCCAAAGCTTCTTGCAGCTCCAATAAAGTGAGAGGAGCATCTAAAAAGTCCCTATCTTCAGCCGATAATTTAGGAAAATCAATGCCGTCCAGATAGGCATCCAACTCAGCAACACCATACTGCACCTGCGAAGTATATAAAGTAGAATAAAACGTAGAGAAACATTGTAACAGCTCATCATTACCCAGCATGACGGACCCATCCGAGGCCCGGAGTTTAAGAATAGGAGCAACAGAGGAGTTTTGTCTGACTATATGAGCCAGTAACTTACTAGATTGGTTCCCGTGCTCAAAGTAAAACTGTTTGGTGAAGAATAATTTCCTATTGGCCTTTTCGTAGAGGTGCAACATATATTGTCGCCCCTCCCGTAGCCACAAGATCTCATTAGCCTCCGACGGGTCCGCCACATAACGAGCTTCCAATTGTGCACAACTCTGAGCCAATTCCTCCTCCCTCCTAACTGTAGATCTCTTGATGAATGAAATAGTAGAGCGTAAGCACCCCCTTAGATAGGCTTTCAACGTTTCCCACACCAGTGTCGGGGACCCCTCGGGGGTATTAGCCTCAAGAAATACCTGAAGTTGATCAGGGATTCTATCATTAGGGCCAATCTGATCCAACCAAAAGGGGTGGATCTTCCATCTACGCGATGTGCCAGAACCGACCATGGATACATCAAGCAATAGGGGAGAATGGTCAGATATAGCACGCGGCTCGTAGGAGATCGCGGCGACCTGAGACATAAGTAGCGAGTTACCACACGCCAGGTCGATTCTAGACAGCGCATGACGTCCCAATGTGTGACATGAGTACTGTCTAGTATGTGGGAACCTTTCACGGTATATGTCCACCCACCCCACCTCCCCCAGAAATGAGGAAAGGGAATCCCCGCCAGTAGCCAGGACAGTACCTCTAGCGCTGTGACGGTCCAGTGTGGGGTCTAACACCATATTAAAATCGCCCATACAGAGGACCCGTGCTGAGGGATATGCAGCAGCAAAAGTGACAGCCTTATGTAATATATCCATAGAGGCAGGGGGAGGATTATAGATGAAAAGAAACACATACGGGACATTGTTCAAGTATGCATGTACAAAGATGTAACGACCCTGAGGATCCCTACGGACCGTCACCGGATCCCATCTCACCAATCTACTAACCAGAACTGAAACCCCCCCTAGAATAGGACGAATGGAAGGAATGATGAGACCATTGGACCCAAGGCCTAGACAAAAGGTGGGCTCTATCAGGCGTTAAATGGGTCTCCTGAAGAGTAACTATATGAGGGCGGTGTCTTCTAATATGTGCAAATATCAGGGCGCGCTTGCGCGGTGTACGCACACCCCTAACGTTCCATGACATCACTCTAAGACTCGCCATAGTAGAGCATTGCACGGGCATATACATACAACAGCCACACACCAGACAAGACAAGACAAGGACGCACGGGTCTGCTGACACATGACAGATAAGTAATCAATGGCCGAACACATTCACCAGATAGCATCTGAGGTAGAGTATATATACAAAGCAACATCCCCTTAACAATTATATAACCAGTTAACCAAAGAGAACCTAGAACAATGTATACTTGAAGCCAACCAGGCATCAGAAGAGCAACAGCTCCATCTAGTGGGGAGAACCTGCTTACATATATATAAAAATAGAGAAATTGACCTATACAATATATGCATAGATAGTAACCCAGAGGTAGGGACAGAAGAGAATGTAAGTCGAGGGCAGACCAGGAGGGAGCCCCTAGAGAAAGGAACAAGTCCAAGCATCAGAGATGAAGACAAGAGAGACGAGAGAGAGATTTAGAATGAAGAATGGCCAAGGGAGGGAGGGCAAGGGCAGCTGGTAAGGCATAAAAAAGGGGGGAAAGGAGAAGAGGAACCAGAGGCCATTGGGAGAAAGCAGACGAATAGAAGAGAAGGTAGCATCAAATCCCGCTCGGGGAAGGGCACAAGAATACATACAAGTTAAATTGCACATGTACGGGGGGAGAGGGGGGGAGGGAAGGAAAGGAAGAGAAAGGAAGGGAAAGGCGGACATGGATTGGGAAAGGGGTAGGAGAGCCCAATAAAAGAAAGGGAGGTGTGGGGAAAAGGGAGGGAGGAGGGGGGGGGGGAAGGGAGGGAGGAGGGGGGGGGGAAAGGGAGGGAGGAGGGGGGGGGGAAAGGGAGGGAGGAGGGGGGGGGAAAAGGGAGGGAGGAGGGGGGGGGGAAGGAAAGGAAGGGAGGAGGGGGGGGGGGAAGGAAAGGAAGGGAGGAGGGGGGGGAAGGGAAAGGGAGGAGGGGGGGACGGTGTAGGTGTGAGCAAATATGCCAGGGTACATCCCGACCAGCAGCTATCAGAGGGAATGTGTATATTGCGTAGGGTGGAGAGTCCAGGGAGATAAGACACAGAAAAATAAAAAGACAAAAACATTTCGGTACAGACATCCTGATATTATCCACAGTATGGGTTATAGAGGTAGTCCAGGACAAAATTCACTGCATGCCCCTGAGCGGGCATGCCAGAGTGTCAGGGAGCTGGAACCTAGCAAAGGCGCGGCAGAGCGTCCGACATGGTGCCCAGAGCATAGTCCACGGTACAATCAGGCGGTCAGATAGTGACATAGGTCTGCCACAAAGACCAGTCCCATGGATCAGGAGGGGGGGGGGGTGGAATATATCATCAGGGCCTGGGGGAAAAGGTGGAAGTCCAGGGGACCAGTTGGGAAGGGGGCATCCAGGTATGGGAAAGGGGCACAGTACCTGTTCCGTGGCCTAGAGGTCCTGAGCTGCAGCCATTCATGAAGAGGGAGAAGAAATAGAAGAAAAGGGCCCTCAGAGCCATCCCAGTCCGAGTGCAAGATAGCAGGTCACAAGTCCATAACGGGAGGTCCCGGATCAGCGCCGTCCGCGCAGCCAGTCGTCCGCCTCGACCGGGGAGGAGAAAAAGATGGCTCGATCTCCGTCCACCACCCGGAGGCGTGCAGGGTAAGCCATAGAATAGGGCACACCACGCTCCCTCAGCCGAGCCTTCACCGATGTGAAGGAGGCCCTCTTGCGCTGCAGGTCAGATGAGAAATCAGGGAAAATGGATACCTTAGCATTGTGCACCTTGATCTCAGGGAGTCGTCTAGCAGAACGGAGAATCATGTCCCTGTCGTTACAGTTGAGAAAGCGCGCCAACAGCGGGCGCGGGGGTGCCCCAGGAACCGGCGGCCTAGCAGGAACTCTATGTGCCCTCTCCACAGCATAGGCCGCTGAAAACTGAGCGTCCGGGAAGAGTTCCTTAATCCAGGTTTCAACAAAGGCCCCGGGGTTCTGGCCCTCCGCCCGCTCAGGTAGGCCAATCACCCTGATGTTATTCCGGCGCAGCCGGTTCTCTAAATCATCATTTTTCTGCCGGGCGCCCTCCAATTGCTCCTGCACCTCCCGGAGGGAAGAGGGCAAGGGCTGCACAGAATCCTCCAGTGTTGAGGTACGGCACTCCGTCTCCGTGACCCGCTCACGGAGAGTCTGCATGTCCTGACGCAGGAGGCCTACGTCCACCCGTACCTCCTCCAATTTGCCGGTAAGAGATGTCCTACAGTTCTGTATGGCCATGAGAAGGGTGTCACTAACCTCCCGCAGAGTCGGTTCAGGAGAGTCTGGGAGATCAGGCGGCAGGCCCTTCACCCCTACTGCTGCAGAGCGCGCTCCGGCCTGTCCAGCGCCATCTTGTTTTTCAGCACGGGCATAATCTCTGAGCTTCTCGACCGCCGTGCGGTCTTTTTGTTTAGCTTGATCCGGTTGAGGAGGCATATTACGGGTCCTCAGTCGGGTTCGTGGGGTCAAAGTCTCCAGGATTCAGTCCAGGATAATGAAATTGCAGGTCCTGAGCGGGAGCACTTACTCCATGCGACCGCTCATCTCAACCGCCAAGCCACGCCCCATAGCAATTACACTTCTAGATATGTGTACAGTAATGACATGACAGTATAACAATAAAAAGGAAACAACTAAGAAGAAAATAACGAAAAATAAAGGGCTCACAACAGCGGAGCCCGCAGAGTCCACCCTGAAGCCTAAGGAATGGCCGACTCTTCACCTGGTCAGAAATCACAGCGAGATTCTGGAATCAGCCATCTTATGTCGTAACCCAGTATTTCCTGACCCGCAATGGTCTGGGGCGCTGTGGCCATCCAGATGGAGGAACGAGTTGCAAGTTCCATTTTGCTAGGTCTTCACCCTCCTTGAGAGAGCGGAGGACATGTAGCTGGTCTCCCCTGCGAACCAGGATACGGACAGGAAAGCCCCATCGATAGGCTATGTTGGCAGAATGGAGGGCTTGCATAATGGGTTGCAGTTGTCTCCGTGCTTGGAGGGTAGCGGCAGATAAATCTGCAAATACCGAGATTTGATGCAGTGGAGCGGGCAAGCCCCTATTCTTTCGGGAGTGTTCCAGGATCTTTTCTTTTATAGTGTAAAAATGCACCCTCGCCGAAAAGTCTCTGGGCACTTTGTCATCCAAGTGCTGTGGGCGAGGAATCCTATGCGCACGGTCTATCTCAAGGTCCTGAGTGGTAGCGGAGGGGAGAACAGCCTGCAACAGTGAATGCACATGGGTAGGGATATCAGAAGGGTGCTTGGGGATACCCCAAAATTTCAAGTTGTTCCGTCGACTCCTATCTTCCAGATCTGCTATTTTTGCGCGCAGGGAAGCGTCCTCCTCATCAAGGTCTGTATGCGTGTTATGAAGGTCAGAGAATTCTTCCAGCTTATTCTCAATGTGTTCCACACATGAGCCAAGTTCCCCCACCGACACTTTGATAGGAGAAATGACACTAGTTATGTCTCTCAAGAAGGTCTGTTGCAGGGCTAACAGCATTGACTTCATCGCTGTGCCCGTCAGTGCTTGATCAGAGACTTGTAGCTTGTTAAGGATGCTGCTATCTCCGCACGCCGCGAGGTTCTCTATATCTCCCTGGAAAGGTGTGTCAGTTACCTCCAGTTGTGGCATTGTCGCTGCTTCGTGGGGCTGGTGAAGGGAGAAGTCGCAGGCGATGCAGGGAAGGTGTCGTCTGGAAGCACCCATTCACCGCCATCTTGTGCGCCGTCCTCGCTGCATACTGAGGCCGATGAGGGTCTGAGCGGAGCGTTGTCATCCCGGTAAGGAGCAGCTGTGCTGTGCAGGGAAGGGTCCGAGGTGGAGCGGTGGACCGTTTGCTGTTCCGAGCAAGCGCACCGCCGTCCTCCTGCTGAGAGGCAGCCAGTGCCGGGCTGAGAGGGGGACCGGCGCCATCTTGGGAGGCCGTCTGCTTGCGGGTAAAGTTAAATTTGGCAAGCGTCCCTTGTTTAACTGCTCTCTTTCTCCGTCCAGCCATGACCGTGAGTTGAGAGGGTCAAGTGAGAGTGGTTTGAGAGGGCTGAGTGCTAGGTATGATCGCTAGAGCAGGTGGTGAGTCCGGAGCTCTCACGCTATGCGGCCATTCAATTCAGCAGCCAGGCCACGCCCCCTTGATCATTTAAAAAAAAAAATACTTTAAAAAAATGTATTTATATCTTTTTGGGGGCAGGGAGGGGGGTATACAAATTGACCAAAAATACTAAATTTTGGACTTAGGAATTTTTTTTACACATACACCATTGACTGCGTGGTTTAATTAACATAATGTTTTAATAGTTCAGACATTTACACACGTTGCGATACCACATGTTTATTTATATTATGTTTACATATTTTTTATATGGAATTTGGGGAAAGGGGGGGTGATTCAAACTTTTATTAGGGAAGGGGCTAATTTTTTTTTTTACACCATTTTTTGCCCCCATAGGAGACTATACCATGTGATCTTCTGATTACATACACTGTTCTGTGCCTTTAGCATAGCATTGATCAGTGTTATCTGTGCTCGATTGCTCCAGCCTGCTGGGCCAGGCTGGAGCAACGCAGAAGAGACCGTCCTCTCAGCTGATCGGGACACCACGGTTTCACTGCGATGGTCCCTATCGGCTCCGCTGAGCTACAGGGGATGCTTTTTTTTATTTTAGATGCCGCAATCAAGTTTAATCGCAGCATCTAATGGGTTAATGCTGGGTATCAAAGCAATTGGTGATGTACGGCATTAGACATGGGTCCCAGCTGTTGTTAGCTACCGAGACCACCCCGCTATGATGTGGGGTCAGCTCGTGACCCTGCGTCATAGCAGGGGAGTGGAAACAGGACGTACAGGTACACCCTGCGTCCTTCTTCAGTGTATGATTAGCGCTTTTAAGGTGGGACCCCCGCCGGCCGTCTGCTACTGCACTAAAGTTTCTATGCCCTCCCCCGTTGTTTGAATACTCATTATCTTCATCTCCACATCCCAGTGACGTGGAGTCACCTATCCCCTGAGCGCAGCGCTCTGTTTGCATAGCGCATGCGCATAAAGATTTTACCCAGCTCTCCCGTCCTGATGACATGAGAGCTCTGCATACTGCTCTCACTCCCCGCAGTGCCACTGTGCATGCGCCAGTCCCTCGCTACACCCGGGAGTCGGGAGGCTTCAGTATTGACGTACACACAGCATCATGCGCATCAATTTTTCCCTACATATAATTATTTGTCTTATGTATCTGTGTCCTCTCCCCTATCAGGTCCTCTTAGTACTTCTGGGTTGGGCCCTAGTATAATTCCCAGAATGCATTGCTTTCCCTCTACTCTCCATCACAGTCCTCACACAGCAAGTTTCCTGCCTAGAACTCAGAGTAGAACATTCTGCAGCACTTGCTGTTATCATTCCCTGTCTGCTCCTCTGCCTGTATCATTGCTCAGCACGCTGTAACCACACCTCGTTCTCCATACATGTCCCAATAGAGATATATTAGTACGTTACAGGTCTCGGGGTGATAACTTTTTGTGATAACGGAATATCCCTTTAAAATGTTTTAATTCATCAATTCAAATGTGAGAACAAAATGAAGGACAAAGTCCTGGACACCATCACTGACGTTATAAAGTGTTTATAAAGCTTTATTTACATTGTGCAGATTTTGTGACAAGTTTTTAGTTCAGTTTTTCTTTAGCTATAACAGACATGGATTTAAAATCAATAGGAAATATGAAGGAAGTATTCATACCCCTACTTACTGCTGGAGCAAAATGTATCAAAAACTGCAAAAATATAATAAATGTCTCTACTTTGTGGTGTGGAAAAAAATAATAAAATGTATCTTTATCCCCAACAGGAAAAGAAGATGGAGAGATCATGGAGCGCTACTCAGGAGAAGATGGAGAGATCATGGAGCGCTCCTCAGGAGAAGACCTCCTTACCCCTAATGTCCATCCAGATCTATCCTATAATAATCCCCCTGATCATGGGGAACCGTCTCCTCACCAATCACACATTGTTACCACAAGGACAGAGAAGAAAGTAAGGCAAAGGATTCAATGTGATGAATGTGAGAAAGAGTTTACAAGAAATGTAGGTCTTTTTACACACAGAAAAATTCACACAGGAGAGAAGCCGTATTCATGTTCAGAATGTGGAAAATGCTTTATAAGCAAATCATATCTTGTTAGTCATGAGAGAATTCACACAGGAGAGAAGCCGTATTCATGTTCAGACTGTGGAAAATGCTTTATAAGCAAACCATATCTTGTTAGTCATGAGAGAATTCACACAGGAGAGAAGCAGTATTCTTGTTCAGAATGTGGGAAATGTTTTATAAAGAAAGCAAATCTTATTGACCATGAGAGAATTCACACAGGAGAGAAGCCGTATTCATGTTCAGAATGTGGGAAATGTTATAGACAGAAATCAGATCTTGTTAAACATAATAGAATCCACACAGGAGAGAAGCCGTATTCATGTTCAGAATGTGGAAAATGCTTTATAAGCAAATCACATCTTGTTAGTCATGAGAGAGTTCACAAAGGAGAGAAGCCGTATTCATGTTCAGAATGTGGAAAATGCTTTAAAAGCAAATCACATCTTGTTAGTCATGAGAGAATTCACACAGGAGAGAAGCCATATTCATGTTCAGAATGTGGGAAATGTTTTACAAGGAAAACAAATCTTAATGTACATGAGAGAAGTCACACAGGAAAGAATCCCTATTAATGTTCAGAATGTGGAAAATATTTTACAAGTAAATCATATGTTGTTAGTCATCAGAGAATTCACACAGGAGAGATGCCATATTCATGTCCAGAATGTGGTAAATGCGTTATTGATAAATCCCATCTTGTGACACACAAGAGAATTCACACAAGACAGAGGCCACTTTGATGTTTTATGTGCAAAATTTTATTTTTTATGGAAATCAGAATTTTTAACTTATTAGAGAATTCAGAAGAGAATAAACCCCGCCCCCATAACTATTCCTGATTGGACAGAATTGTGGCAGAACATGCACCAGAATAATGTTGTGTAGAATTAATTACTTCATGTAACAGTCGTAATAAGGTGCGACCGGGGCCAAATCCTGTGTATTATATCATTTAGTGATGAATAAATCTTTAGCGCATTTTATTATTGTATCGTCTATTTACTCCATATTTCTATTAGTCTTAACGACCTGGGGGTTACCTGCCACTGCAAGTCCATCCCGCTTTGCGGCCCACGTCATCACCCCACTGACACAGAGGATCCACCACCAGTGTCCTCGCTGCATACCTATCCGTATCCTGACATATATACTGCAGAACCTCTATATAAGATCATCACATCCTGATATACTGCAGAACCTCTATATAAGATCATCACATCCTGATATACTGCAGAACCTCTATATAAGATCATCACATCCTGATATACTGCAGAACCTCTATATAAGATCATCACATCCTGATATACTGCAGAACCTCTATATAAGATCATCACATCCTGATATACTGCAGAACCTCTATATAGGTTCATCACATCCTGATATACTGCAGAACCTCTATATAAGATCATCACATCCTGATATACTGCAGAACCTCTATATAAGATCATCACATCCTGATATACTGCAGAGCCCTCTATATAAGATCCTCACATCCTGATATACTGCAGAACCCTCTATATAAGATCATCACATCCTGATATACTGCAGAGCCCTCTATATAAGATCATCACATCCTGATATACTGCAGAACCCTCTATATAAGATCATCACATCCTGATATACTGCAGAACCTCTATATAAGATCATCACATCCTCATATACTGCAGAACCTCTATATAGGTTCATCACATCCTGATATACTGCAGAACCCTCTATATAAGATCATCACATCCTGATATACTGCAGAACCTCTATATAAGATCATCACATCCTGATATACTGCAGAACCTCTATATAAGATCATCACATCCTGATATACTGCAGAACCTCTATATAAGATCATCACATCCTCATATACTGCAGAACCTCTATATAGGTTCATCACATCCTGATATACTGCAGAACCCTCTATATAAGATCATCACATCCTGATATACTGCAGAACCTCTATATAAGATCATCACATCCTGATATACTGCAGAACCTCTATATAAGATCATCACATCCTGATATACTGCAGAACCTCTATATAAGATCATCACATCCTGATATACTGCAGAACCTCTATATAAGATCATCACATCCTCATATACTGCAGAACCTCTATATAAGATCATCACATCCTGATATACTGCAGAACCTCTATATAAGATCATCACATCCTGATATACTGCAGAACCTCTATATAAGATCATCACATCCTGATATACTGCAGAGCCCTCTATATAAGATCCTCACATCCTGATATACTGCAGAACCTCTATATAAGATCATCACATCCTCATATACTGCAGAGCCCCATATATAAGATCATCACATCCTGATATACTGCAGAACCTCTATATAAGATCATCACATCCTGATATACTGCAGAACCTCTATATAAGATCCTCACACCCTATATACTGCAGAACCTCTATATAAGATCATCACATCCTGATATACTGCAGAGCCTCTATATAAGATCATCACATCCTGATATACTGCAGAGCCTCTATATAAGATCATCACATCCTGATATACTGCAGAGCCTCTATATAAGATCATCACATCCTATATACTGCAGAACCTCTATATAAGATCATCACATCCTGATATACTGCAGAGCCTCTATATAAGATCATCACATCCTGATATACTGCAGAACCTCTATATAAGATCATCACATCCTATATACTGCAGAACCTCTATATAAGATCATCACATCCTGATATACTGCAGAGCCCTCTATATAAGATCATCACATCCTGATATACTGCAGAGCCTCTATATAAGATCATCACATCCTGATATACTGCAGAGCCCTCTATATAAGATCATCACATCCTGATATACTGCAGAGCCTCTATATAAGATCATCACATCCTGATATACTGCAGAACCTCTATATAAGATCATCACATCCTGATATATTGCAGAACCTCTATATAAGATCATCACATCCTGATATACTGCAGAGCCTCTATATAAGATCATCACATCGTGATATACTGCAGAGTCCTCTATATAAGATCCTCACACCCATCTCTCCATTACACACAGGTTACACCATTATTTCACACACCCGTCTCTTCCCAGACCATTTCCGGACACTCGGCAGAAGGAAAGTTGGTGTCATGGCGTCAATCACATGTCCCGCCATCCACAGACACTTTCATTTCTAGTAGTTTCATGAAGAAGAAATCAGGACGGCTACAGCCCGGAACCATCATCTCTTCTGTTTGGATCCAACAATGGTTGTTTTGGAATGCGGAGGCCTCGTGGTGATCGCTTCCATTCTGCCATTGGTGCGGAGCGACACGCTGCCCCCTGCTGGGGTGATGATTTGTGATCCGAGGGACAGTGACAGCTCCGCTATATGTCCGCGCCTCCCAGACGTGTCCAATGAGCGTGCGCTAATCTTTGATGACTTCCTCCATTTCACAAACCATATTCGGTCCCTTTCTTATCTCTATGGGACATGGGAGTAATGTCACCTATGGGGGCGCTATTTAAGTCTGTTGTTTCCATTGGGAAGCGATGTGAATCCAGGCTGCCAGCAATATGAAGCTGGAGAATTTAACCACTTGGGACCGCATTCGGGAGGAGGGCACTAAAAATGCAAAAAGCTGGTGTAAAAGGGGCAGGAAAAAAATGTTAATTCCTTTAAAGGGGTACTCCACCCCTAGACATCTTATCCGCTAACCAAAGAATAGGGGAGAAGATATCGTGAGGATCCTGCCGCTGGGACCTCCCGCGATCTCCCTGCTGCACACGGCGTCAGGTGCAGCGTCGGAGGCTTATGACGCCACAGCCACGCCCCCTCCCATAGACTTGCATTGAGGGGGAGTGGCCGTGACTTCACAAGCCTCTGAGGCTGCACCTGATTCTTGGTGCAGCCGGGAGATCGAGGGGGGTCCCAGTGGCGGGATCCTTTGGATAGGGGATACGATGTCTAGGGGCGGAGTACCCCTGTAAAGTGAACCTTTCGTCAACAAAAACTTTTTATTTCATGTAGATAATACAATAATATGTATATTTGTAACATACCCCGCTTGTCCTCAGTGGAGAAAGAAAAAGAGAACGAGAAAGAAAAAGAGAGGGAACGAGAGAGAGAGAATGAGAGAACGAGAGAGAGAGAATGAGAGAACGAGAGAGAGAGAATGAGAGAACGAGAGAGAGAGAGAGAGAACGAGAGAGAGAACGAGAGAGAAAGAGAAAGAACGAGAGAGAGAGAACGAGAGAGAGAGAACGAGAGAGAGAACGAGAGAGAGAGAGAGAGAGAACGAGAGAGAGAACGAGAGAGAAAGAGAAAGAACGAGAGAGAGAGAACGAGAGAGAGAGAGAGAGAGAATGAGAGAGAGAACGAGAGAGAGAGAGAGAGAATGAGAGAGAGAACGAGAGAGAGAGAATGAGAGAGAGAACGAGAGAGAGAGAACGAGTTGACAACGACTGCCAGAGGTCCTTTACCTCAGGAATTGTGTTGTGTGAACGTATGTTCATGTATTTCAAATTGAGAAGTGCCCTTTTCTACTTGAGCCCCTGCCCCCCCCAAAAAAAATATCTGTGGTCGCCCCTGGCCTGTAGGGAATATGGTTTGACCAAATCTGATTCGAGCTCCACAACGGTGCACTCTGAACGGCACTGACCAAATCCAACTGGGCTAGCCTCGCTGCATAGTAATATTTTAACAAGTAGGGTACAGACAGCCCCCCCAAACGTTTATACATAACCGTGCGAGAGATAAAATGAAAGATATCGGGCGCTACGAGCAGTCACATAGGGATCTGAGGCATGCGCAGTTTTCTCACGGACATCGCGGCTGTTCTCGGCCTAACCCTGGGAGCAGGGGGGGGGGAGCGACCACGATGTCCGTGATCACACTGCGCATTTGTGTGTGACTCGCAGATCACTGTGCCTGCTCATAGCGGCGGATTGCTGCAACCAGCATTTAAAGTAGGAAGCAGACTCTAGGGACGGTCAGAAGCGAATGCGCAGTGTCAAATACTTTGCGGATGCGTGATGTGTGACCCTACCCCTACCTTTTTTAACCCCTTAAGGACACAGTCCATTACATATTTTCTTTATTATCTATCTTGGTCAATACGATTAAAATGATCACCATGGTTACACGCTTTTTTTTTTTTTTTTACTATGTTTAAAGGGGTACTCCGCCCCTAGACATCTTATCCCCTATTTGAAGGCCAACACGCTCCCTCCCATAGACTTGAATTGAGGGGGAGTGGCCTTGACACCACAAGAAAGGCGAGCCCGTGACGTCACAAGCCTACTCCCCGCATCGCCAGTCATCCGGCATGCAGCGAAGTTCACTCCAATCACCGGATGTCTGGGGTGCCGCAGCCGAAATCATGGGAGTCCCCAGCGACAGGATCCCTGCTATCAGGCATCTATAAGATGTCTAGGGGCGGAGTACCTCTTTAAACTTGATGTCTTGGACTCCATTGGAGGTGCACGTGTGTGTTACACACTTGAAGTTGTCATGAAAGCAAAAACGGAAATATAATTAGTAGGATTACATCATTGTTAAAAAAATTTAGGTGAAGCAAAATAATAGAAAAGCCTCAGGTAGGTACATCGGCATGTCATGGACAATTATTTTTTTTAAACACACAAGAAATAAAAAAAACAACAACAACAACCAACAACGGATTCACAATAGAAAAAATATAAAAATAAAAAACAACTTCCCGACTCTGGATCCATGACAGGTCGTCCCAGGTGGTGCAGAGTGTGCAGTATTTCTCATACACTAGGCCTTTCGTGCGCGGTATTTCTCATACACTAGACCTTTCGTGCGCGGTATTTCTCATACACTAGGCCTTTCGGGCGCGGTATTTCTCATACACTAGGCCTTTAGTGTGCAGTATTTCTCATACACTAGACCTTTCGTGTGCGGTATTTCTCATACACTAGGCCTTTCGTGCGCAGTATTTCTCATACACTAGGCCTTTCGTGTGCGGTATTTCTCATACACTAGGCCTTTCGTGTGCGGTATTTCTCATACACTAGACCTTTCGTGCGCAGTATTTCTCATACACTAGGCCTTTCGTGTGCGGTATTTCTCATACACGAGGCCTTTCGTGTGCGGTATTTCTCATACACAAGACCTTTCGTGTGCGGTATTTCTCATACACTAGGCCTTTCGTGTGCGGTATTTCTCATACACTAGGTCTTTCGTGTGCGGTATTTCTCATACACTAGGTCTTTCGTGCGCGGTATTTCTCATACACTAGGTCTTTCGTGTGCTGTATTTCTCATACACTAGGCCTTTCATGCGTGGTATTTCTCATACACTACGCCTTTCGTGCGTGGTATTTCTCATACACTAGGCCTTTAGTGTGCGGTATTTCTCATACACTAGGCCTTTAGTGTGCGGTATTTCTCATACACTAGGCCTTTCGTGCGCGGTATTTCTCATACACTAGGCCTTTAGTGTGCGGTATTTCTCATACACTAGGCCTTTAGTGTGCGGTATTTCTCATACACTAGACCTTTCGTGTGCGGTATTTCTCATACACTAGGCCTTTCATGCGCGGTATTTCTCATACACTAGGCCTTTCGTGCGCGGTATTTCTCATACACTAGCCTTTTGTGCGCGGTATTTCTCATACACTAGGCATTTCGTGCGCAGTATTTCTCATACACTAGGCCTTTTGTGCGCGGTATTTCTCATACACTAGGCATTTCGTGCGCAGTATTTCTCATACACTAGGCCTTTTGTGCGCGGTATTTCTCATACATTAGGCCTTTCGTGTCTCTTTACTCCATGAAGAAATCTGATTGTTTGCTATGGGCAACTAAATTACAATCAAAAAACACACATATAGTTCCGTCACAAATACTTACACGACCACATCCTCTGCCGCTTGTCTTGTCACCAGGACTGGTGCAAGAATTTTTAACACCATAGGCAATAGGTAACTTTGCTGCCCTTTGACACTCCCCACCTTACTACTGGGGTGACACACTGTAACAAAACCTTCTACCCATGTAATCTCCTTACTACTGGGGTGAAACACTGTAACAAACCTCTTCCTCATGTAATTTCCTTACTACTGGGATGACACACTGTAACAAATCCCCTCCTCATGTAATCTCCTTACTACTGGGGTGACACACTGTAACAAACCCCCTCCTCATGTAATCTCCATACTTCTGGGGTGACACACTGTAACAAACCTCCTCCTCATGTAATCTCCTTACTACTGGAGTGACACACTGTAACAAACCTCCTCCTCATGTACTCTCCTTACTACTGGGGTGACACACTGTAACAAACCTCCTCCTCATGTAATCTCCTTACTACTGGGGTGACACACTGTAACAAACCTCCTTCTTATGTAATCTCCTTACTGCGAAGGTAGAGTCTAAATCCTAGCCAGCTAAAGGACCTGGTCCATCTGATGACTAGAGATGTCACGAATTGTTCACCGGCGAACAGTTCCCGGCGAATTTCGCATGTTCGCATCGCCGGGCGAACATATGTGAAGTTCGATCCGCCCCCTATACTTTAACATTGCAGTACACTTTGACCCTGTGAGTCAGAGTCAGCAGACACATTACAGCCAATCAGCATCAGTCCCTCCCTTCCAGACCCTCCTACCTCTTGCACGGACGCCATTTTACCCTCATTCAGCATGCTGTAGGCTTAGGAAGTGGAGGGTCAGAGAAGCTGCTCCTGCTGTATAGGGAAAGCGATAGCTAGGTTGCTGCTAGGTGGTGTATTCAGGTCCAGTTTACTCCTAAAGCACTAGTGTAACATCTGCTTTAAGGACAGCACCCAAAAAAGCCCTTTTTAGGGCTGAAAGATATCAGTCCTGGTTGGGAGGGAACCGCTGGTTAAAAGGGGCACTCCAGAATCAAACTTAAGTTCCTTCAAGCAACTAACTACTACAGTATTCAAAGGGCTGAAAGATATCAGTCCGTGTGTTTTGCAACAGCTGTAGGCACCCTGGTTGGGGACCACTGCTTAAAAGGGGAACTCCGCTGGCAAGCTTTTTTTCTTTAAAGCAACTAACTACTACAGTATTCCAAAGGGCTGAAATATATCAGTCCGTGTGTTTTGCAAGTTTTTTTGCTCATTATCAGTCCGCTGGCAAGTTTTTTTGCTCATAGTCACACTAGTGCAAATCCCATTAGGTGTGACAGTTGTGAAAATAAAAAAAAAATACCTTTTTTGGCTGTTAAATAAAATCAGTCGTCACTGTCAGTTCACGTCACAGTTGCCATTTTTCTTGCCTGCAGGGCAAATTGTGTCACCCTAGTGCAAATCACATTTGGTGTGACAGGAAGAGGAAGGCCACCCCGCAGGGGCCGTCGTGGTGCTGGGATTCCCTTTGGCCCTAGAATGGCCAGTGTTCAGAGGCCACGTACCCTGAACCCCCAAAGTTCTGAGGACTTAGTTGACTGGCTATCACAAGACACCCAATCTACTACTAAAGCTTCCTCACGGAACCTTGACGCACCGTCCTTCTCCTCCTCTAGCTTAGCTTCAGGCACCTCTCATGCTACCACTTGCCCGCCTGCCACCACCACCAGCACTAGGACCACAGCAGCTTTACTTGATCCGTCAGAGGAGTTATTTATACATCAGTTTGAAGACATGAGTGATGCGCAACCATTATTGGCAGAGATTGTAGTTAACAGGGATATGTCTCAGTCAGGCAGCATTACACATATGGACGTACGGTGTGATGATGATGTTGTACCCGCTGCTGCTTCCTTTCTTGAGGTGTCAGATAGCGGTGAAGGTGTTGATGATGACGATGTGTCCGTGGATGCCATGTGGGTGCCCGCTAGAAAAGAAGAAGAGGGGGAAAGTTCAGATGGGGAGACAGAGAGGAGGAGGAGATGAGTTGGAAGCAGGGGGAGGTCGTCGCAAGGAGCTAGTGGCACAGTCAGACAGCATGCATCGGCACCCGGGGTCAGCCAGACGGGACGCCAATCAACGCATGCTGTTACCACCACCAGAATGCCGTCATCGCAGAGCTCAGCAGTGTGGCATTTTTTTTGTGTGTCTGCCTCTGACAACAGCGAGGCCATTTGCAACCTGTGCCAGAAGAAACTGAGTCGTGGGAAGTCCAACACCCACCTAGGCACAACTGCTTTGCGAAGGCACATGATGTCACATCACAAACGCCTTTGGGATCAACACGTCAGTACAAGCAGCACACAAAGTCAAAGCCGCCATCCTCCTCCTGGTCCAGCATCTTCAGCCAGGTCAACCACTGCTGCCCTGCTTGCCCCCTCTCAACCATCCGCCTCTCCGTCTCTCGCCTTGAGCAGTTCCTGCTCATCTGCCCACAGTCAGGTGTCTGTCAAGGAGATGTTTGAGCGCAAGAAGACAATGTCTCAAAGTCACCCCCTAGCCTGGCGTCTGACAGCTGGCTTGTCAGAACTGCTAGCCTGACAGCTTTTACCATACAAGCTGGTGGAGTCTGAGGCCTTTAAAAAATTTGTAGCCATTGGGACACCGCAGTGGAAGGTACCCGGACAAAATTTTTTTGCACAAAAGGCAATCCCCAACCTTTACTCCATTGTGCAAAAGGAAATTATGGCATGTCTGGCACACAGTGTAGGGGCAAGGGTCCATCTGACCACTGATACCTGGTCTGGAAAGCATGGTCAGAGCAGGTATATCACCTACACTGCTCATTGGGTAAACCTGGTGACGGCTGCCAAGCATGGAATGCGTGGCTCTGCAGAGAAGTTGGTGACACCGCCACGACTTGCAGGCAGGCCTGCTGCCAGCTCCTCTAATCCTCCTACTCCATCCTCTTCCATAACATCCTCGGCCGAGTCCACTTCCACTGCTGAATCTTGCTCCACATCACCGGCCAAACAAACAGAAATTTTTCAGGCCGCTGCTACAGCAGCGGCTGCGACAATACAAATTTTCCAGCCAGGTGTACATGCCTAATTTTTCTGGCCTCTGCTGCTGCACTTGTTATGGTGCTGCAATTTTTATGGCCGCTGCTACAGCTGCGGCTGTGACAATACCCAATTTTTCAGGCATGTGTACATGCCTAATTTTTCTACTACTCTCTGCTGACATCTCTGTCCATTTTTGTAACCGTGGATATTAGATGTATGCTATGGGTAGCATGGTGGCTCAGAGGTTAGCACTGCTGCCTTGCAGCGCTGGGGCCTTGTGTTCAAATCCCACTATGTGCTGCCTCAAGGGAGGATCTAACTATGTGCTGTCTAATATGGGGGAATCTATGTGATGCCTAAAGGGGGGACCTAACTATGTGCTGCCTAATATGGGGGAATCTATGTGATGCCTCAAGGGAGGATCTAACTATGTGCTGCCTAACATGGGGGAATCTTATGTGCTGTCTGTCTCAAGGGAGGATCTAACTATGTGCTGCCTAACATGGGGGAATCTATGTGATGCCTAAAGGGGGGACCTAACTATGTGCTGCCTAATATGGGGGAATCAAACTATGTGCTGTCTAATATGGGGGAATCTATGTGATGCCTAAAGGGGGGCTCTAACTATGTGCTGCCTAATATGGGGGAATCTAACTATGTGCTGCCTAAAGGGGGGCTCTATGTGCTGCCTAAAGGGGGCTAAAGCATGTTATTACAAACCATTTAGGAATAATAGGTGATTTATTCCCTTTATGGATTAAAACCAGACCCTGCATCAACTATGTAATTTTCCATGACAGTTTTGCCATGGATCCCGCTCCGGCACGCCACAGTCCAGGTATTAGTCCCCTTGAAACAACTTTTAAATCACTATTGTGGCCAGAAAGAGTCCCTGTGGGTTTTAAAATTCACCTGCCCATTGAAGTCAATGGCGGTTCGCCCGATTCGCGAACTTTTGCGTTCGCGGTTCACTAACCAAAAATGTTATGTTCGTGACATCACTACTGATGACTAGGAAATAGCTTATGCTCCCGCTCTTTACAGTATTACAACAAAGTTTTATACAAATCCATTTCCGATGAAGCATCCGAAGTCGATTCGCTCATCCCTAGATGTTAAAGGGATATTCAAGGAATTTTTTAATTTGACTGTGCTACAGGGGCTGTAAAGTTAGTGTAGTTCCTAATATAGTGTCTGTACCTGTGTGTGACGGTTTTCTCACAATTCTTATGTGATTTTCACCCCAATATTTTTTTTTAACAGCATACAAAATGACTGTTGTCTCGGATTTTTCCCAGCTTGCAATGCAGCCGAGACTTGACATCACTAGTCAGCTGATGACAGGGAGCCTGTCTGCTTCAATGGGTGGAGGGATCCATCTTCAACTAATGCAACAGCTGTAGGCACCCTGATTAAAAACCACAGGTCTTTTGAATGGATGCAGCTCATTTATGTTTCAATGGGTAGAGTGGCTGATGTGTGGGAGGGAGGAAAATGGAATCATGGGATTTGTAGGCAAAAGAAGAAAACTGAAAACAGGAAATACCAATTCACAGAAAGCTAGCCACAGTGTTATGGTAATCTCACAACATAGCCATTTAGCCCCAAGACAAGCGCAGATCCTTCCTACGCATGTCTATTACTGTCTGCAGGGTAGTGCTAAAATCACCTTATGGTGGAGAACCCCTTTATCTTTTCATCTCTGGTGTTGTAGTACAGTATCTGTAAACCCCAAGAGGACATATTTCATTTTCACGGACCACTGTTCCAAAAATCTGTCAGACACCTGTGGGGTGTAAATACTCACTTTACCCCTCGTAACATTCCGTGAGGGGTGTAGTTTCCAAAATGGGGTTACTTGTGTATGTGTGTGGGGTCCACTGTTCTGGCACCATGGAGGCTTTGTAAATACAAGTGGCCTTCAATTCCAGACACATTCTCTCTCCAAAAGCCCAATGGCGCTCCCTCTCTTCTGAGCATTGTAGCTCGCCAGCAGAGCACTTTACATCCACATATGGGGTATTTCCATACTCAGAAGAAATATTGCTACACATTTTGGGGGGCTTTTTCCTATAACCCCTTGTAAAAATGAAAACTTTGGGGTAACACCAGCATTTTACTGAAATAAATCTAATTTTTCATTTTGATGTCCAACTTTAACAAATATTTGTCAAACACCTGTGGGGTGTGGTTTTTAAAATGGGGGTCACATGTGGGTGTTTTATTTTTTTCTCATTTATGACGGAACTGCTGTAACGATCAGTCACCCCTGTGCAAATCACCAGTTTAGGCCTCAAATGTACATAGTGCGCTCTCACTCCTGAGCCTTGTTGTGCGCCCGCAGAGCACTATACGTCCACATATGGGGTATTTCTGTAGTCAGAGGAAATTGTGTTACAAACATGCTGGAGTAGACCACAACTTTACCTTTCCATAAGGAGAAAAAGCCCCCCAAAATTTGGAACACATTTTCTCCCAAGTACGGAAATACCCCACATGTGGTCCTAAACTGTTGCCTCGAAATACGTCAGGGCTCCAGAGTGAGAGAGCGTCATGCACATTTAAGGCATAAATTAATTTTCATAAGTGTGGACCCGGATGCATGCATAGCGCTTGCCTCTGTTAAGGATGGGTTAATGTGCGGCCTTAAACTGTGAGTGACTACCGCTGTACTATTTTGCCGAGTGTCGACGTAAGAAAATTCACACAGGACCAGGTTGGTATAAATTCCCTCCTCGGTCTTGACTCCAGGGAGTTTGGTTTATTATCCGGAAATCACATTAGTTTTTACAATGACAAAAAGGGGAAAGGTAAAGGGTAAAACTATGCATAGTTCTGTATGCTGATTGGTCATTTGAGTGTGGCGTAGCATAAGTCATTTATGTTACAAGCCCTCTAGCTTGAGATTTCTCCATCCTTCCATAAAGCCCATTGTTTAGACTTCTTGTATCCATAGTCTCCATCTCAAGGTTCTAGTCTTGATTACGGGCACAGAGCAGCTCAGTAGGGGCCCATTAGGGTTATAGGTTGAACTTGATGGACTCTGGTCTTTTTTTCAACCTTATGAACTATGTTAATATGTTTTGAAAACAGTGCCATACAAGACATTTTTCATTTTTATTGGGGGGGGGGGGGGGGGTCGTTGGTGTAGTGTAGTGTTTTTAGGGTACGGTCACACGGTCGGGTTCACAGAGAGTTTCCTGCTTGAAGTTTGAGCTGTGGAGGAAAATTCCACCACAGCGCAAACATGAAGATGGTAACTCGCTGTAAACCCGACCGTGTGATTGTACCCTGTACATTCACATGGGGAGGGGGAGCAAACCTTCAGCTGTTGCAAAACTACAACTCCCAGCATGCACTAAAAGACCATGGATGCTGGGAGTTGTTGTGCAACAGCTGGAGGCATAAGTGGTTGGGAAACACTGAGTTAGGTAACAGATTACAGCAGTGTTTCTGCACCAGTGTACCTCCAGCTGTTGCAAAACTACAACTCCCAGCATGCACAGTCTGTCAGCAGATGCTGGGAGTTATAGTTTTGCAACAGCTGAAGGGACACGGGTTGGGAAATAGACCCTGTTTCCCAACCAGTGTGTCTCCAGTTGTTGAAAAGCTCCCAGCATGCCCAGACAGTCACTGCTACCGCTGTCTCCGCCACAGACATTCGCTGCCTCAGCTACTCCCGATCCTCTGCCACACTTGTTCCTGCTGCCAGGCCCCCCTCCCACTTGGTATAGGTAGAAGTTTTTTGTAGATCATTTTGGTTGGTCATTTTTGTACCCCTGTGGCAATTTTTTTCACTGCCTTCAGGATACCACTCCATGGGTCAGATGCAGAGCGTCCAGTCCACAGAGTGTAGTGACGTAATGAGTGATGTATATACATGATGCAGAGCATCACTACTTACCCTCCACTGGCTGTATAGTATACAGGGGTGCATAGTGTACTAATGTATACTATACCGGAGCCCAGCAAGAAAAGAGTAAACCCCCGCCACTGCTGAGCAGTTCTGGGTTAAGTCTTTGTGTGCTATCTTGTATATACAGCTGTCTATAGATGACTGTATATACACTAGGCAAACGGCAGCAGGTTTAGGAACACCCCAGGGGAGAGCACCAAAAACGTACTAACCTTTTTTTTATCTATCATTTCAGATTCAGTGGATTGCGACCATGAACAGCTTTTTTTTTTTTTATTGTCAATAAAAGGGGCTAACGAGGGCTGTGGGGGAGTATGTTTTTTTTTCTTTCAATGTGCGTGTTTTTTATAATTGAATTTTCAGGCTTATTAGTGGCAGCCGTCTGGTCAGAATCCATTACTAAGCCAGGGCTTAGTGCTAACCCCCAATTATTACCCCCAGTAAAAAAAACGCATAGGGTTTCCCATACTTTTAGTATCAGCCAGATACCAACCAAGCAACAACAGGTGTTACCAGGGTGGGTGAGGACCATTGTTACTGGCCCTCTCAAGCCTAAAAAATTCCAACCTGTTACCGCCTCGCCCTGGAGCGCCCTTTTTTTGACACCTCCGGGCCTGTTGGTACCGGTTCTTCCCAGTGGGTACCGGGGTAATAATTGGATGTTAGCGCTAGCTGATATTTGGACTAACGCTGAGTAATGGATTCTGTCTACAAGACAGCTTCCACTACTAAGCCTGAAAATTCAGTTATTAAAAACACGGCACATTGTAAGAAACTTTTAAATGTTTTTAAAACACTACCCCACAGCCCTCGTTAACCATTTTATTGAAATAAAAAAAAAGAAAAAGCGGGTCATCGTCGCAGCCCTCCGCATTCACGTATCTAAAATGGAAAACAAGAAAGGTTAGTACATTTTTTGCGCTCTGCCCTGGAGAGGGTGCACATAACGCAGAGTGTTCCTAAACAAGGAGCCTCCAATTGTTGCTAAACTACAATTCAAATCATGGGGGCTGTAGTTAAGCAACAGCTGGAGTCTCCCTGTTTGGGAACAAACTGCCAGAAAGGCTCTGTTCCCATTATACAAAACTCATAATGTGAACAGTCTCAGGCCTGGACTGTGTAGCTCCGCCCTCTAATGACATCATCACTAGGGGGCGGGGCAGTAAAGGTGGCAGGGGGTCTCAGGCGTGAGACCCCCTTTTCGATCTGTCCCTCTGCCCTTGGACTACTATTCCCATCATGGGACAGATGGGAGTAGTACCGCACCGCTGAGGGATGGCACTTCCACATGTGCGGGACCACTTTTTGGACAATTAGGACTACTACTCCTATCATGGACAGACTGTCCATGATGGAAGTTATAGTCCAGGGGCCGATCGCAGCAGGTCATTCTCCAGAGAGCCGCTGTGATCCGTATTTATTAACTGTACAAACCACTGGTACATGTGGCTCCACTGCGCTCCCCGCCAGCTCCTGTATACACGGTAATAATTAATAATCCTCACCACCGGGAGATGGGAGCTCTGATTGGTGGACAGCGTATACAGGAGCCGGCGGGGAGCGCAGTGGAGCCGCATGTGCCGCCAGCTTGTCTCTGGAGAATTACCTGCTGTGATCGGCCCCTGTACTCCAACTCCCATTATGGGAAGTCTGTCCATGATGGGAGTAGTAGTCCTAACTGTTCCAAGAGTCCGGCAGCCGGGGGGGGGGGGGCTTGGGGGGGATGTGCAAGTGCCATCCCTCAGCCATTATGTTCCATGATGGGAGTAGTTGTAGTTTAGCAGTGTTGAGGGACGGCTCCTGCATCCCCCCGGCTGTCTCGGTAGAACACTTTCCTACGTGTCCTTTTTGATGGTGTATTTTTGCAGTAAAAAAACACATTTAGAAAAGAAAAATGCGTCAAAAAAAAAATAAATAAAAAAAATATAAAAAACACATGATAAATTAATATCCACTGCAAAATGCCGTCCACAATACACAAAAAAATAAAAAAAAAAGATGCAAAATAACACTGCGCGATGTGCGAGTATACTGCAGTGCGTCTGCAGCGATGTGCGAGTATACTGCAGTGCGTCTGCAGCGATGTGCGAGTATACTGCAGTGCGTCTGCTCGTAGCGGCGTATGCAGCGATGTGCGAGTATACTGCAGTGTGTCTGCTCGTAGTGGCGTACTCACACATGGCAGCCGCTCTCCCTGCTCTGAGCTAGGCAGAGAGCTCCCGCGATGTGAGTATACTGCAGTGTGTCTGCTCGTAGCGGCGTATGCAACGATGTGCGAGTATACTGCAGTGTGTCTGCTCGTAGTGGTGTATGCAGCAATGTGTGAGTATACTACAGTGTGTCTGCTCGTAGTGGCGTATGCAGCGATGTGCGAGTATACTGCAGTGTGTTTGCTCGTAGTGGCATATGCAGCGATGTGCGAGTATACTGCAGTGTGTCTGCTCGTAGCGGCGTATGCAGCGATGTGCGAGTATACTGCAGTGTGTCTGCTCGTAGCGGCATATGCAGCGATGTGCGAGTATACTGCAGTGTGTCTGCTCGTAGCGGCATATGCAGCGATGTGCGAGTATACTGCAGTGTGTCTGCTCGTAGCGGCGTACTCACACATGGCAGCCGCTCTCCTGCTCTGAGCTAGGCAGAGAGCTCCCGCGATGTGTGAGTATACTGCAGTGTGTCTGCTCGTAGCGGCGTATGCAACGATGTGCGAGTATACTGCAGTGCGTCTGCTCGTAGTGGCGTATGCAGCGATGTGCGAGTATACTGCAGTGTGTCTGCTCGTAGTGGCGTATGCAGCGATGTACGAGTATACTGCAGTGAGTTTGCTCGTAGTGGCGTATGCAGCGATGTACGAGTATACTGCAGTGAGTTTGCTCGTAGTGGCGTATGCAGCGATGTGCGAGTATACTGCAGTGTGTCTGCTCGTAGCGGCGTATGCAGCGATGTGCCAGTATACTGCAGTGCGTCTGCTCGTAGCGGCGTATTGCAGACACATGTAAAGACAGCATAGAGCGGGCATTCACCAGTGGATCTGCAGCGAAATACACTGCAAAAATCCACTCGTGTGAACGTACCCTTAGAGTGGTTTGCTGGTGAGGAGAAGCGCATTAGTAGCGGGGGAGGTTTTCTCTTGAATGGTTAAGGCCATTTGTGTCCGGTAGGTGACGTCCATTAGGAAGATGGCGGGAGAAGAATGTGACATGTGACATCTTTATCTCCCGCTAACTTCCGGTGGAATAACAGGAGTGATAACGGATTCAAGTGAACAGGATCCTCTTTGCCCGTTATGACGACTTCCGTTAGGCTCAGTTACAATAACGGGCGTTAAAGGGGTACTCCGGTGGAAAACTTTTTTTTATCAACTGGTGCCAGAACGTTAAACAGATTTGTAAATTACTTCTATTAAAAAATCTTAATCCTTCCTAGTTA